>NC_081194.1:64054321-64134133 GCF_902713425.1 Acipenser ruthenus | reverse complement strand
CCTATTTTACCATGGTATCCTCCCCTGCGGCGGCTGCTCTTGATCTCCGGCTGCTCATGATCTCCGTGAACGCACCCGCTGTCTCCAAACCTTGCAGAGCAGCACATTGAAGCGCTTGAAAACACAGCATAACATTCCCTAATAACACTTGCAATGCATTATGACTTCAAAGGTATGACTTTAAGTCTATGACATTATTATTTATTGATTTTATTTTGTTTTATTTCTTTGATCACCAACTGCCACGACAACACACTCGTTTTTTTTATGCAGTACTCCTGACGAACTTCACCCATTGCCCGCATCGTACCGGCTCTTAAGGTAGCTTGTGTTGGAGCAGCAGGACAAGCTCGCCATCCCGCCCGCTGCTTTCCTGCATTATTGCTCACGAAAACACAACGCACCCAGGGGAGAGATACCATGTTAAATAGGTAACCTATTAGGTAATCTGCGTTCACGGAGATAGGTAACCTATTTACCATGGTATCCCTCCCCTGCGGCGGCTGCTCTTGATCTCCGGCTGCTCATGATCTCCGTGAACGCACCCGCTGTCTCCAAACCTTGCAGAGCAGCACATTGAAGCGCTTGAAAACACAGCACAACATTCCCTAATAACACTTGCAATGCATTATGACTTCAAAGGTATGACTTTAAGTCTATGACATTATTATTTATTGATTTTATTTTGTTTTATTTCTTTGATCACCAACTGCCACGACAACACACTCGTTTTTTTATGCAGTACTCCTGACGAACTTCACCCATTGCCCGCATCGTACCGGCTCTTAAGGTAGCTTGTGTTGGAGCAGCAGGACAAGCTCGCCATCCCGCCCGCTGCTTTCCTGCATTATTGCTCACGAAAACACAACGCACTCAGGGGAGAGATACCATGATAAATAGGTAACCTATTTACCATGGTATCCCTCCCCTGCGGCGGGCTGCTCTTGATCTCCGGCTGCTCATGATCTCCGTGAACGCACCCGCTGTCTCCAAACCTTGCAGAGCAGCACATTGAAGCGCTTGAAAACACAGCACAACATTCCCTAATAACACTTGCAATGCATTATGACTTCAAAGGTATGACTTTAAGTCTATGACATTATTATTTATTGATTTTATTTTGTTTTATTTCTTTGATCACCAACTGCCACGACAACACACTCGTTTTTTTTATGCAGTACTCCTGACGAACTTCACCCATTGCCCGCATCGTACCGGCTCTTAAGGTAGCTTGTGTTGGAGCAGCAGGACAAGCTCGCCATCCCGCCCGCTGCTTTCCTGCATTATTGCTCACGAAAACACAACGCACCCAGGGGAGAGATACCATGGTAAATAGGTAACCTATTTACCATGGTATCCCTCCCCTGCGGCGGCTGCTCTTGATCTCCGGCTGCTCATGATCTCCGTGAACGCACCCGCTGTCTCCAAACCTTGCAGAGCAGCACATTGAAGCGCTTGAAAACACAGCACAACATTCCCTAATAACACTTGCAATGCATTATGACTTCAAAGGTATGACTTTAAGTCTATGACATTATTATTTATTGATTTTATTTTGTTTTATTTCTTTGATCACCAACTGCCACGACAACACACTCGTTTTTTTTATGCAGTACTCCTGACGAACTTCACCCATTGCCCGCATCGTACCGGCTCTTAAGGTAGCTTGAGTTGGAGCAGCAGGACAAGCTCGCCATCCCGCCCGCTGCTTTCCTGCATTATTGCTCACGAAAACACAACGCACCCAGGGGAGAGATACCATGGTAAATAGGTAACCTATTAGGTAATCTGCGTTCACGGAGATAGGTAACCTATTTACCATGGTATCCCTCCCTGCGGCGGCTGCTCTTGATCTCCGGCTGCTCATGATCTCCGTGAACGCACCCGCTGTCTCCAAACCTTGCAGAGCAGCACATTGAAGCGCTTGAAAACACAGCACAACATTCCCTAATAACACTTGCAATGCATTATGACTTCAAAGGTATGACTTTAAGTCTATGACATTATTATTTATTGATTTTATTTTGTTTTATTTCTTTGATCACCAACTGCCACGACAACACACTCGTTTTTTTTATGCAGTACTCCTGACGAACTTCACCCATTGCCCGCATCGTACCGGCTCTTAAGGTAGCTTGTGTTGGAGCAGCAGGACAAGCTCGCCATCCCGCCCGCTGCTTTCCTGCATTATTGCTCACGAAAACACAACGCACCCAGGGGAGAGATACCATGGTAAATAGGTAACCTATTTACCATGGTATCCCTCCCCTGCGGCGGCTGCTCTTGATCTCCGGCTGCTCATGATCTCCGTGAACGCACCCGCTGTCTCCAAACCTTGCAGAGCAGCACATTGAAGCGCTTGAAAACACAGCACAACATTCCCTAATAACACTTGCAATGCATTATGACTTCAAAGGTATGACTTTAAGTCTATGACATTATTATTTATTGATTTTATTTTGTTTTATTTCTTTGATCACCAACTGCCACGACAACACACTCGTTTTTTTTATGCAGTACTCCTGACGAACTTCACCCATTGCCCGCATCGTACCGGCTCTTAAGGTAGCTTGTGTTGGAGCAGCAGGACAAGCTCGCCATCCCCGCCCGCTGCTTTCCTGCATTATTGCTCACGAAAACACAACGCACCCAGGGGAGAGTTACCATGGTAAATAGGTAACCTATTTACCATGGTATCCCTCCCCTGCGGCGGCTGCTCTTGATCTCCGGCTGCTCATGATCTCCGTGAACGCACCCGCTGTCTCCAAACCTTGCAGAGCAGCACATTGAAGCGCTTGAAAACACAGCATAACATTCCCTAATAACACTTGCAATGCATTATGACTTCAAAGGTATGACTTTAAGTCTATGACATTATTATTTATTGATTTTATTTTGTTTTATTTCTTTGATCACCAATTGCCACGACAACACACTCGTTTTTTTTATGCAGTACTCCTGACGAACTTCACCCATTGCCCGCATCGTACCGGCTCTTAAGGTAGCTTGTGTTGGAGCAGCAGGACAAGCTCGCCATCCCGCCCGCTGCTTTCCTGCATTATTGCTCACGAAAACACAACGCACCCAGGGGAGAGATACCATGTTAAATAGGTAACCTATTAGGTAATCTGCGTTCACGGAGATAGGTAACCTATTTACCATGGTATCCCTCCCCTGCGGCGGCTGCTCTTGATCTCCGGCTGCTCATGATCTCCGTGAACGCACCCGCTGTCTCCAAACCTTGCAGAGCAGCACATTGAAGCGCTTGAAAACACAGCACAACATTCCCTAATAACACTTGCAATGCATTATGACTTCAAAGGTATGACTTTAAGTCTATGACATTATTATTTATTGATTTTATTTTGTTTTATTTCTTTGATCACCAACTGCCACGACAACACACTCGTTTTTTTTATGCAGTACTCCTGACGAACTTCACCCATTGCCCGCATCGTACCGGCTCTTAAGGTAGCTTGTGTTGGAGCAGCAGGACAAGCTCGCCATCCCGCCCGCTGCTTTCCTGCATTATTGCTCACGAAAACACAACGCACCCAGGGGAGAGATACCATGATAAATAGGTAACCTATTTACCATGGTATCCCTCCCCTGCGGCGGCTGCTCTTGATCTCCGGCTGCTCATGATCTCCGTGAACGCACCCGCTGTCTCCAAACCTTGCAGAGCAGCACATTGAAGCGCTTGAAAACACAGCACAACATTCCCTAATAACACTTGCAATGCATTATGACTTCAAAGGTATGACTTTAAGTCTATGACATTATTATTTATTGATTTTATTTTGTTTTATTTCTTTGATCACCAACTGCCACGACAACACACTCGTTTTTTTTATGCAGTACTCCTGACGAACTTCACCCATTGCCCGCATCGTACCGGCTCTTAAGGTAGCTTGTGTTGGAGCAGCAGGACAAGCTCGCCATCCCGCCCGCTGCTTTCCTGCATTATTGCTCACGAAAACACAACGCACCCAGGGGAGAGATACCATGGTAAATAGGTAACCTATTAGGTAATCTGCGTTCACGGAGATAGGTAACCTATTTACCATGGTATCCCTCCCCTGCGGCGGCTGCTCTTGATCTCCGGCTGCTCATGATCTCCGTGAACGCACCCGCTGTCTCCAAACCTTGCAGAGCAGCACATTGAAGCGCTTGAAAACACAGCACAACATTCCCTAATAACACTTGCAATGCATTATGACTTCAAAGGTATGACTTTAAGTCTATGACATTATTATTTATTGATTTTATTTTGTTTTATTTCTTTGATCACCAACTGCCACGACAACACACTCGTTTTTTTTATGCAGTACTCCTGACGAACTTCACCCATTGCCCGCATCGTACCGGCTCTTAAGGTAGCTTGTGTTGGAGCAGCAGGACAAGCTCGCCATCCCGCCCGCTGCTTTCCTGCATTATTGCTCACGAAAACACAACGCACCCAGGGGAGAGTTACCATGGTAAATAGGTAACCTATTTACCATGGTATCCCTCCCCTGCGGCGGCTGCTCTTGATCTCCGGCTGCTCATGATCTCCGTGAACGCACCCGCTGTCTCCAAACCTTGCAGAGCAGCACATTGAAGCGCTTGAAAACACAGCACAACATTCCCTAATAACACTTGCAATGCATTATGACTTCAAAGGTATGACTTTAAGTCTATGACATTATTATTTATTGATTTTATTTTGTTTTATTTCTTTGATCACCAACTGCCACGACAACACACTCGTTTTTTTTACGCAGTACTCCTGACGAACTTCACCCATTGCCCGCATCGTACCGGCTCTTAAGGTAGCTTGTGTTGGAGCAGCAGGACAAGCTCGCCATCCCGCCCGCTGCTTTCCTGCATTATTGCTCACGAAAACACAACGCACCCAGGGGAGAGATACCATGGTAAATAGGTAACCTATTTACCATGGTATCCCTCCCCTGCGGCGGCTGCTCTTGATCTCCGGCTGCTCATGATCTCCGTGAACGCACCCGCTGTCTCCAAACCTTGCAGAGCAGCACATTGAAGCGCTTGAAAACACAGCACAACATTCCCTAATAACACTTGCAATGCATTATGACTTCAAAGGTATGACTTTAAGTCTATGACATTATTATTTATTGATTTTATTTTGTTTTATTTCTTTGATCACCAACTGCCACGACAACACACTCGTTTTTTTTATGCAGTACTCCTGACGAACTTCACCCATTGCCCGCATCGTACCGGCTCTTAAGGTAGCTTGTGTTGGAGCAGCAGGACAAGCTCGCCATCCCGCCCGCTGCTTTCCTGCATTATTGCTCACGAAAACACAACGCACCCAGGGGAGAGATACCATGTTAAATAGGTAACCTATTAGGTAATCTGCGTTCACGGAGATAGGTAACCTATTTACCATGGTATCCCTCCCCTGCGGCGGCTGTTCTTGATCTCCGGCTGCTCATGATCTCCGTGAACGCACCCGCTGTCTCCAAACCTTGCAGAGCAGCACATTGAAGCGCTTGAAAACACAGCACAACATTCCCTAATAACACTTGCAATGCATTATGACTTCAAAGGTATGACTTTAAGTCTATGACATTATTATTTATTGATTTTATTTTGTTTTATTTCTTTGATCACCAACTGCCACGACAACACACTCGTTTTTTTATGCAGTACTCCTGACGAACTTCACCCATTGCCCGCATCGTACCGGCTCTTAAGGTAGCTTGTGTTGGAGCAGCAGGACAAGCTCGCCATCCCGCCCGCTGCTTTCCTGCATTATTGCTCACGAAAACACAACGCACCCAGGGGAGAGATACCATGGTAAATAGGTAACCTATTTACCATGGTATCCCTCCCCTGCGGCGGCTGCTCTTGATCTCCGGCTGCTCATGATCTCCGTGAACGCACCCGCTGTCTCCAAACCTTGCAGAGCAGCACATTGAAGCGCTTGAAAACACAGCACAACATTCCCTAATAACACTTGCAATGCATTATGACTTCAAAGGTATGACTTTAAGTCTATGACATTATTATTTATTGATTTTATTTTGTTTTATTTCTTTGATCACCAACTGCCACGACAACACACTCGTTTTTTTTACGCAGTACTCCTGACGAACTTCACCCATTGCCCGCATCGTACCGGCTCTTAAGGTAGCTTGTGTTGGAGCAGCAGGACAAGCTCGCCATCCCGCCCGCTGCTTTCCTGCATTATTGCTCACGAAAACACAACGCACCCAGGGGAGAGATACCATGGTAAATAGGTAACCTATTTACCATGGTATCCCTCCCCTGCGGCGGCTGCTCTTGATCTCCGGCTGCTCATGATCTCCGTGAACGCACCCGCTGTCTCCAAACCTTGCAGAGCAGCACATTGAAGCGCTTGAAAACACAGCACAACATTCCCTAATAACACTTGCAATGCATTATGACTTCAAAGGTATGACTTTAAGTCTATGACATTATTATTTATTGATTTTATTTTGTTTTATTTCTTTGATCACCAACTGCCACGACAACACACTCGTTTTTTTTATGCAGTACTCCTGACGAACTTCACCCATTGCCCGCATCGTACCGGCTCTTAAGGTAGCTTGTGTTGGAGCAGCAGGACAAGCTCGCCATCCCGCCCGCTGCTTTCCTGCATTATTGCTCACGAAAACACAACGCACCCAGGGGAGAGATACCATGTTAAATAGGTAACCTATTAGGTAATCTGCGTTCACGGAGATAGGTAACCTATTTACCATGGTATCCCTCCCCTGCGGCGGCTGTTCTTGATCTCCGGCTGCTCATGATCTCCGTGAACGCACCCGCTGTCTCCAAACCTTGCAGAGCAGCACATTGAAGCGCTTGAAAACACAGCACAACATTCCCTAATAACACTTGCAATGCATTATGACTTCAAAGGTATGACTTTAAGTCTATGACATTATTATTTATTGATTTTATTTTGTTTTATTTCTTTGATCACCAACTGCCACGACAACACACTCGTTTTTTTATGCAGTACTCCTGACGAACTTCACCCATTGCCCGCATCGTACCGGCTCTTAAGGTAGCTTGTGTTGGAGCAGCAGGACAAGCTCGCCATCCCGCCCGCTGCTTTCCTGCATTATTGCTCACGAAAACACAACGCACCCAGGGGAGAGATACCATGGTAAATAGGTAACCTATTTACCATGGTATCCCTCCCCTGCGGCGGCTGCTCTTGATCTCCGGCTGCTCATGATCTCCGTGAACGCACCCGCTGTCTCCAAACCTTGCAGAGCAGCACATTGAAGCGCTTGAAAACACAGCACAACATTCCCTAATAACACTTGCAATGCATTATGACTTCAAAGGTATGACTTTAAGTCTATGACATTATTATTTATTGATTTTATTTTGTTTTATTTCTTTGATCACCAACTGCCACGACAACACACTCGTTTTTTTATGCAGTACTCCTGACGAACTTCACCCATTGCCCGCATCGTACCGGCTCTTAAGGTAGCTTGTGTTGGAGCAGCAGGACAAGCTCGCCATCCCGCCCGCTGCTTTCCTGCATTATTGCTCACGAAAACACAACGCACCCAGGGGAGAGATACCATGGTAAATAGGTAACCTATTTACCATGGTATCCCTCCCCTGCGGCGGCTGCTCTTGATCTCCGGCTGCTCATGATCTCCGTGAACGCACCCGCTGTCTCCAAACCTTGCAGAGCAGCACATTGAAGCGCTTGAAAACACAGCACAACATTCCCTAATAACACTTGCAATGCATTATGACTTCAAAGGTATGACTTTAAGTCTATGACATTATTATTTATTGATTTTATTTTGTTTTATTTCTTTGATCACCAACTGCCACGACAACACACTCGTTTTTTTTATGCAGTACTCCTGACGAACTTCACCCATTGCCCGCATCGTACTGGCTCTTAAGGTAGCTTGTGTTGGAGCAGCAGGACAAGCTCGCCATCCCGCCCGCTGCTTTCCTGCATTATTGCTCACGAAAACACAACGCACCCAGGGGAGAGATACCATGGTAAATTATTATAAGGTAACCTATTTACCATGGTATCCCTCCCCTGCGGCGGCTGCTCTTGATCTCCGGCTGCTCATGATCTCCGTGAACGCACCCGCTGTCTCCAAACCTTGCAGAGCAGCACATTGAAGCGCTTGAAAACACAGCACAACATTCCCTAATAACACTTGCAATGCATTATGACTTCAAAGGTATGACTTTAAGTCTATGACATTATTATTTATTGATTTTATTTTGTTTTATTTCTTTGATCACCAACTGCCACGACAACACACTCGTTTTTTTTATGCAGTACTCCTGACGAACTTCACCCATTGCCCGCATCGTACCGGCTCTTAAGGTAGCTTGTGTTGGAGCAGCAGGACAAGCTCGCCATCCCGCCCGCTGCTTTCCTGCATTATTGCTCACGAAAACACAACGCACCCAGGGGAGAGATACCATGGTAAATTATTATAAGGTAACCTATTTACCATGGTATCCCTCCCCTGCGGCGGCTGCTCTTGATCTCCGGCTGCTCATGATCTCCGTGAACGCACCCGCTGTCTCCAAACCTTGCAGAGCAGCACATTGAAGCGCTTGAAAACACAGCACAACATTCCCTAATAACACTTGCAATGCATTATGACTTCAAAGGTATGACTTTAAGTCTATGACATTATTATTTATTGATTTTATTTTGTTTTATTTCTTTGATCACCAACTGCCACGACAACACACTCGTTTTTTTATGCAGTACTCCTGACGAACTTCACCCATTGCCCGCATCGTACCGGCTCTTAAGGTAGCTTGTGTTGGAGCAGCAGGACAAGCTCGCCATCCCGCCCGCTGCTTTCCTGCATTATTGCTCACGAAAACACAACGCACCCAGGGGAGAGATACCATGGTAAATAGGTAACCTATTTACCATGGTATCCCTCCCCTGCGGCGGCTGCTCTTGATCTCCGGCTGCTCATGATCTCCGTGAACGCACCCGCTGTCTCCAAACCTTGCAGAGCAGCACATTGAAGCGCTTGAAAACACAGCACAACATTCCCTAATAACACTTGCAATGCATTATGACTTCAAAGGTATGACTTTAAGTCTATGACATTATTATTTATTGATTTTATTTTGTTTTATTTCTTTGATCACCAACTGCCACGACAACACACTCGTTTTTTTTTATGCAGTACTCCTGACGAACTTCACCCATTGCCCGCATCGTACCGGCTCTTAAGGTAGCTTGTGTTGGAGCAGCAGGACAAGCTCGCCATCCCGCCCGCTGCTTTCCTGCATTATTGCTCATGAAAACACAACGCATCCAGGGGAGAGATACCATGGTAAATAGGTAACCTATCAATAGGTAACCTATTTACCATGGTATCCCTCCCCTGCGGCGGCTGCTCTTGATCTCCGGCTGCTCATGATCTCCGTGAACGCACCCGCTGTCTCCAAACCTTGCAGAGCAGCACATTGAAGCGCTTGAAAACACAGCACAACATTCCCTAATAACACTTGCAATGCATTATGACTTCAAAGGTATGACTTTAAGTCTATGACATTATTATTTATTGATTTTATTTTGTTTTATTTCTTTGATCACCAACTGCCACGACAACACACTCGTTTTTTTTTATGCAGTACTCCTGACGAACTTCACCCATTGCCTGCATCGTACCGGCTCTTAAGGTAGCTTGTGTTGGAGCAGCAGGACAAGCTCGCCATCCCGCCCGCTGCTTTCCTGCATTATTGCTCACGAAAACACAACGCACCCAGGGGAGAGATACCATGGTAAATAGGTAACCTATTTACCATGGTATCCCTCCCCTGCGGCGGCTGCTCTTGATCTCCGGCTGCTCATGATCTCCGTGAACGCACCCGCTGTCTCCAAACCTTGCAGAGCAGCACATTGAAGCGCTTGAAAACACAGCACAACATTCCCTAATAACACTTGCAATGCATTATGACTTCAAAGGTATGACTTTAAGTCTATGACATTATTATTTATTGATTTTATTTTGTTTTATTTCTTTGATCACCAACTGCCACGACAACACACTCGTTTTTTTTACGCAGTACTCCTGACGAACTTCACCCATTGCCCGCATCGTACCGGCTCTTAAGGTAGCTTGTGTTGGAGCAGCAGGACAAGCTCGCCATCCCGCCCGCTGCTTTCCTGCATTATTGCTCACGAAAACACAACGCACCCAGGGGAGAGATACCATGCTAAATAGGTAACCTATTTACCATGGTATCCCTCCCCTGCGGCGGCTGCTCTTGATCTCCGGCTGCTCATGATCTCCGTGAACGCACCCGCTGTCTCCAAACCTTGCAGAGCAGCACATTGAAGCGCTTGAAAACACAGCACAACATTCCCTAATAACACTTGCAATGCATTATGACTTCAAAGGTATGACTTTAAGTCTATGACATTATTATTTATTGATTTTATTTTGTTTTATTTCTTTGATCACCAACTGCCACGACAACACACTCGTTTTTTTATGCAGTACTCCTGACGAACTTCACCCATTGCCCGCATCGTACCGGCTCTTAAGGTAGCTTGTGTTGGAGCAGCTGGACAAGCTCGCCATCCCGCCCGCTGCTTTCCTGCATTATTGCTCACGAAAACACAACGCACCCAGGGGAGAGATACCATGGTAAATAGGTAACCTATCAATAGGTAACCTATTTACCATGGTATCCCTCCCCTGCGGCGGCTGCTCTTGATCTCCGGCTGCTCATGATCTCCGTGAACGCACCCGCTGTCTCCAAACCTTGCAGAGCAGCACATTGAAGCGCTTGTAAACACAGCACAACATTCCCTAATAACACTTGCAATGCATTATGACTTCAAAGGTATGACTGTAAGTCTATGACATTATTATTTATTGATTTTATTTTGTTTTATTTCTTTGATCACCAACTGCCACGACAACACACTCGTTTTTTTTATGCAGTACTCCTGACGAACTTCACCCATTGCCCGCATCGTACCGGCTCTTAAGGTAGCTTGTGTTGGAGCAGCAGGACAAGCTCGCCATCCCGCCCGCTGCTTTCCTGCATTATTGCTCACGAAAACACAACGCACCCAGGGGAGAGATACCATGCTAAATAGGTAACCTATTTACCATGGTATCCCTCCCCTGCGGCGGCTGCTCTTGATCTCCGGCTGCTCATGATCTCCGTGAACGCACCCGCTGTCTCCAAACCTTGCAGAGCAGCACATTGAAGCGCTTGAAAACACAGCACAACATTCCCTAATAACACTTGCAATGCATTATGACTTCAAAGGTATGACTTTAAGTCTATGACATTATTATTTATTGATTTTATTTTGTTTTATTTCTTTGATCACCAACTGCCACGACAACACACTCGTTTTTTTTATGCAGTACTCCTGACGAACTTCACCCATTGCCCGCATCGTACCGGCTCTTAAGGTAGCTTGTGTTGGAGCAGCAGGACAAGCTCGCCATCCCGCCCGCTGCTTTCCTGCATTATTGCTCACGAAAACACAACGCACCCAGGGGAGAGATACCATGCTAAATAGGTAACCTATTTACCATGGTATCCCTCCCCTGCGGCGGCTGCTCTTGATCTCCGGCTGCTCATGATCTCCGTGAACGCACCCGCTGTCTCCAAACCTTGCAGAGCAGCACATTGAAGCGCTTGAAAACACAGCACAACATTCCCTAATAACACTTGCAATGCATTATGACTTCAAAGGTATGACTTTAAGTCTATGACATTATTATTTATTGATTTTATTTTGTTTTATTTCTTTGATCACCAACTGCCACGACAACACACTCGTTTTTTTATGCAGTACTCCTGACGAACTTCACCCATTGCCCGCATCGTACCGGCTCTTAAGGTAGCTTGTGTTGGAGCAGCAGGACAAGCTCGCCATCCCGCCCGCTGCTTTCCTGCATTATTGCTCACGAAAACACAACGCACCCAGGGGAGAGATACCATGGTAAATAGGTAACCTATTTACCATGGTATCCCTCCCCTGCGGCGGCTGCTCTTGATCTCCGGCTGCTCATGATCTCCGTGAACGCACCCGCTGTCTCCAAACCTTGCAGAGCAGCACATTGAAGCGCTTGAAAACACAGCACAACATTCCCTAATAACACTTGCAATGCATTATGACTTCAAAGGTATGACTTTAAGTCTATGACATTATTATTTATTGATTTTATTTTGTTTTATTTCTTTGATCACCAACTGCCACGACAACACACTCGTTTTTTTTTATGCAGTACTCCTGACGAACTTCACCCATTGCCTGCATCGTACCGGCTCTTAAGGTAGCTTGTGTTGGAGCAGCAGGACAAGCTCGCCATCCCGCCCGCTGCTTTCCTGCATTATTGCTCACGAAAACACAACGCACCCAGGGGAGAGATACCATGGTAAATAGGTAACCTATTAGGTAATCTGCGTTCACGGAGATAGGTAACCTATTTACCATGGTATCCCTCCCCTGCGGCGGCTGCTCTTGATCTCCGGCTGCTCATGATCTCCGTGAACGCACCCGCTGTCTCCAAACCTTGCAGAGCAGCACATTGAAGCGCTTGAAAACACAGCACAACATTCCCTAATAACACTTGCAATGCATTATGACTTCAAAGGTATGACTTTAAGTCTATGACATTATTATTTATTGATTTTATTTTGTTTTATTTCTTTGATCACCAACTGCCACGACAACACACTCGTTTTTTTTATGCAGTACTCCTGACGAACTTCACCCATTGCCCGCATCTTACCGGCTCTTAAGGTAGCTTGTGTTGGAGCAGCAGGACAAGCTCGCCATCCCGCCCGCTGCTTTCCTGCATTATTGCTCACGAAAACACAACGCACCCAGGGGAGAGATACCATGCTAAATAGGTAACCTATTTACCATGGTATCCCTCCCCTGCGGCGGCTGCTCTTGATCTCCGGCTGCTCATGATCTCCGTGAACGCACCCGCTGTCTCCAAACCTTGCAGAGCAGCACATTGAAGCGCTTGAAAACACAGCACAACATTCCCTAATAACACTTGCAATGCATTATGACTTCAAAGGTATGACTTTAAGTCTATGACATTATTATTTATTGATTTTATTTTGTTTTATTTCTTTGATCACCAACTGCCACGACAACACACTCGTTTTTTTATGCAGTACTCCTGACGAACTTCACCCATTGCCCGCATCGTACCGGCTCTTAAGGTAGCTTGTGTTGGAGCAGCAGGACAAGCTCGCCATCCCGCCCGCTGCTTTCCTGCATTATTGCTCACGAAAACACAACGCACCCAGGGGAGAGATACCATGGTAAATAGGTAACCTATTTACCATGGTATCCCTCCCCTGCGGCGGCTGCTCTTGATCTCCGGCTGCTCATGATCTCCGTGAACGCACCCGCTGTCTCCAAACCTTGCAGAGCAGCACATTGAAGCGCTTGAAAACACAGCACAACATTCCCTAATAACACTTGCAATGCATTATGACTTCAAAGGTATGACTTTAAGTCTATGACATTATTATTTATTGATTTTATTTTGTTTTATTTCTTTGATCACCAACTGCCACGACAACACACTCGTTTTTTTTTATGCAGTACTCCTGACGAACTTCACCCATTGCCTGCATCGTACCGGCTCTTAAGGTAGCTTGTGTTGGAGCAGCAGGACAAGCTCGCCATCCCGCCCGCTGCTTTCCTGCATTATTGCTCACGAAAACACAACGCACCCAGGGGAGAGATACCATGGTAAATAGGTAACCTATTTACCATGGTATCCCTCCCCTGCGGCGGCTGCTCTTGATCTCCGGCTGCTCATGATCTCCGTGAACGCACCCGCTGTCTCCAAACCTTGCAGAGCAGCACATTGAAGCGCTTGAAAACACAGCACAACATTCCCTAATAACACTTGCAATGCATTATGACTTCAAAGGTATGACTTTAAGTCTATGACATTATTATTTATTGATTTTATTTTGTTTTATTTCTTTGATCACCAACTGCCACGACAACACACTCGTTTTTTTTATGCAGTACTCCTGACGAACTTCACCCATTGCCCGCATCGTACCGGCTCTTAAGGTAGCTTGTGTTGGAGCAGCAGGACAAGCTCGCCATCCCGCCCGCTGCTTTCCTGCATTATTGCTCACGAAAACACAACGCACCCAGGGGAGAGATACCATGGTAAATAGGTAACCTATTTACCATGGTATCCCTCCCCTGCGGCGGCTGCTCTTGATCTCCGGCTGCTCATGATCTCCGTGAACGCACCCGCTGTCTCCAAACCTTGCAGAGCAGCACATTGAAGCGCTTGAAAACACAGCACAACATTCCCTAATAACACTTGCAATGCATTATGACTTCAAAGGTATGACTTTAAGTCTATGACATTATTATTTATTGATTTTATTTTGTTTTATTTCTTTGATCACCAACTGCCACGACAACACACTCGTTTTTTTTATGCAGTACTCCTGACGAACTTCACCCATTGCCCGCATCGTACCGGCTCTTAAGGTAGCTTGTGTTGGAGCAGCAGGACAAGCTCGCCATCCCGCCCGCTGCTTTCCTGCATTATTGCTCACGAAAACACAACGCACCCAGGGGAGAGATACCATGGTAAATAGGTAACCTATTAGGTAATCTGCGTTCACGGAGATAGGTAACCTATTTACCATGGTATCCCTCCCCTGCGGCGGCTGCTCTTGATCTCCGGCTGCTCATGATCTCCGTGAACGCACCCGCTGTCTCCAAACCTTGCAGAGCAGCACATTGAAGCGCTTGAAAACACAGCACAACATTCCCTAATAACACTTGCAATGCATTATGACTTCAAAGGTATGACTTTAAGTCTATGACATTATTATTTATTGATTTTATTTTGTTTTATTTCTTTGATCACCAACTGCCACGACAACACACTCGTTTTTTTTTATGCAGTACTCCTGACGAACTTCACCCATTGCACGCATCGTACCGGCTCTTAAGGTAGCTTGTGTTGGAGCAGCAGGACAAGCTCGCCATCCCGCCCCCTGCTTTCCTGCATTATTGCTCACGAAAACACAACGCACCCAGGGGAGAGATACCATGGTAAATAGGTATCCTATTAGGTAATCTGCGTTCACGGAGATAGGTAACCTATTTACCATGGTATCCCTCCCCTGCGGCGGCTGCTCTTGATCTCCGGCTGCTCATGATCTCCGTGAACGCACCCGCTGTCTCCAAACCTTGCAGAGCAGCACATTGAAGCGCTTGAAAACACAGCACAACATTCCCTAATAACACTTGCAATGCATTATGACTTCAAAGGTATGACTTTAAGTCTATGACATTATTATTTATTGATTTTATTTTGTTTTATTTCTTTGATCACCAACTGCCACGACAACACACTCGTTTTTTTTATGCAGTACTCCTGACGAACTTCACCCATTGCACGCATCGTACCGGCTCTTAAGGTAGCTTGTGTTGGAGCAGCAGGTCAAGCTCGCCATCCCGCCCGCTGCTTTCCTGCATTATTGCTCACGAAAACACAACGCACCCAGGGGAGAGATACCATGGTAAATAGGTAACCTATTAGGTAATCTGCGTTCACGGAGATAGGTAACCTATTTACCATGGTATCCCTCCCCTGCGGCGGCTGCTCTTGATCTCCGGCTGCTCATGATCTCCGTGAACGCACCCGCTGTCTCCAAACCTTGCAGAGCAGCACATTGAAGCGCTTGAAAACACAGCACAACATTCCCTAATAACACTTGCAATGCATTATGACTTCAAAGGTATGACTTTAAGTCTATGACATTATTATTTATTGATTTTATTTTGTTTTATTTCTTTGATCACCAACTGCCACGACAACACACTCGTTTTTTTTATGCAGTACTCCTGACGAACTTCACCCATTGCCCGCATCGTACCGGCTCTTAAGGTAGCTTGTGTTGGAGCAGCAGGACAAGCTCGCCATCCCGCCCGCTGCTTTCCTGCATTATTGCTCACGAAAACACAACGCACCCAGGGGAGAGATACCATGGTAAATAGGTAACCTATTAGGTAATCTGCGTTCACGGAGATAGGTAACCTATTTACCATGGTATCCCTCCCCTGCGGCGGCTGCTCTTGATCTCCGGCTGCTCATGATCTCCGTGAACGCACCCGCTGTCTCCAAACCTTGCAGAGCAGCACATTGAAGCGCTTGAAAACACAGCACAACATTCCCTAATAACACTTGCAATGCATTATGACTTCAAAGGTATGACTTTAAGTCTATGACATTATTATTTATTGATTTTATTTTGTTTTATTTCTTTGATCACCAACTGCCACGACAACACACTCGTTTTTTTTATGCAGTACTCCTGACGAACTTCACCCATTGCCCGCATCGTACCGGCTCTTAAGGTAGCTTGTGTTGGAGCAGCAGGACAAGCTCGCCATCCCGCCCGCTGCTTTCCTGCATTATTGCTCACGAAAACACAACGCACCCAGGGGAGAGATACCATGGTAAATAGGTAACCTATTTACCATGGTATCCCTCCCCTGCGGCGGCTGCTCTTGATCTCCGGCTGCTCATGATCTCCGTGAACGCACCCGCTGTCTCCAAACCTTGCAGAGCAGCACATTGAAGCGCTTGAAAACACAGCACAACATTCCCTAATAACACTTGCAATGCATTATGACTTCAAAGGTATGACTTTAAGTCTATGACATTATAATTTATTGATTTTATTTTGTTTTATTTCTTTGATCACCAACTGCCACGACAACACACTCGTTTTTTTTATGCAGTACTCCTGACGAACTTCACCCATTGCCCGCATCGTACCGGCTCTTAAGGTAGCTTGTGTTGGAGCAGCAGGACAAGCTCGCCATCCCGCCCGCTGCTTTCCTGCATTATTGCTCACGAAAACACAACGCACCCAGGGGAGAGATACCATGGTAAATAGGTAACCTATTTACCATGGTATCCCTCCCCTGCGGCGGCTGCTCTTGATCTCCGGCTGCTCATGATCTCCGTGAACGCACCCGCTGTCTCCAAACCTTGCAGAGCAGCACATTGAAGCGCTTGAAAACACAGCACAACATTCCCTAATAACACTTGCAATGCATTATGACTTCAAAGGTATGACTTTAAGTCTATGACATTATTATTTATTGATTTTATTTTGTTTTATTTCTTTGATCACCAACTGCCACGACAACACACTCGTTTTTTTTATGCAGTACTCCTGACGAACTTCACCCATTGCCCGCATCGTACCGGCTCTTAAGGTAGCTTGTGTTGGAGCAGCAGGACAAGCTCGCCATCCCGCCCGCTGCTTTCCTGCATTATTGCTCACGAAAACACAACGCACCCAGGGGAGAGATACCATGGTAAATAGGTAACCTATTTACCATGGTATCCCTCCCCTGCGGCGGCTGCACTTGATCTCCGGCTGCTCATGATCTCCGTGAACGCACCCGCTGTCTCCAAACCTTGCAGAGCAGCACATTGAAGCGCTTGAAAACACAGCACAACATTCCCTAATAACACTTGCAATGCATTATGACTTCAAAGGTATGACTTTAAGTCTATGACATTATTATTTATTGATTTTATTTTGTTTTATTTCTTTGATCACCAACTGCCACGACAACACACTCGTTTTTTTTATGCAGTACTCCTGACGAACTTCACCCATTGCCCGCATCGTACCGGCTCTTAAGGTAGCTTGAGTTGAAGCAGCAGGACAAGCTCGCCATCCCGCCCGCTGCTTTCCTGCATTATTGCTCATGAAAACACAACGCACCCAGGGGAGAGATACCATGGTAAATAGGTAACCTATTAGGTAATCTGAGTTCACGGAGATAGGTAACCTATTTACCATGGTATCCCTCCCCTGCGGCGGCTGCTCTTGATCTCCGGCTGCTCATGATCTCCGTGAACGCACCCGCTGTCTCCAAACCTTGCAGAGCAGCACATTGAAGCGCTTGAAAACTCAGCACAACATTCCCTAATAACACTTGCAATGCATTATGACTTCAAAGGTATGACTTTAAGTCTATGACATTATTATTTATTGATTTTATTTTGTTTTATTTCTTTGATCACCAACTGCCACGACAACACACTCGTTTTTTTATGCAGTACTCCTGACGAACTTCACCCATTGCCCGCATCGTACCGGCTCTTAAGGTAGCTTGTGTTGGAGCAGCAGGACAAGCTCGCCATCCCACCCGCTGCTTTCCTGCATTATTGCTCACGAAAACACAACGCACCCAGGGGAGAGATACCATGGTAAATTATTATAAGGTAACCTATTTACCATGGTATCCCTCCCCTGCGGCGGCTGCTCTTGATCTCCGGCTGCTCATGATCTCCGTGAACGCACCCGCTGTCTCCAAACCTTGCAGAGCAGCACATTGAAGCGCTTGAAAACTCAGCACAACATTCCCTAATAACACTTGCAATGCATTATGACTTCAAAGGTATGACTTTAAGTCTATGACATTATTATTTATTGATTTTATTTTGTTTTATTTCTTTGATCACCAACTGCCACGACAACACACTCGTTTTTTTTATGCAGTACTCCTGACCGCATCGTACCGGCTCTTAAGGTAGCTTGTGTTGGAGCAGCAGGACAAGCTCGCCATCCCGCCCGCTGCTTTCCTGCATTATTGCTCACGAAAACACAACACACCCAGGGGAGAGATACCATGGTAAATAGGTAACCTATTTACCATGGTATCCCTCCCCTGCGGCGGCTGCTCTTGATCTCCGGCTGCTCATGATCTCCGTGAACGCACCCGCTGTCTCCAAACCTTGCAGAGCAGCACATTGAAGCGCTTGAAATCACAGCACAACATTCCCTAATAACACTTGCAATGCATTATGACTTCAAAGGTATGACTTTAAGTCTATGACATTATTATTTATTGATTTTATTTTGTTTTATTTCTTTGATCACCAACTGCCACGACAACACACTCGTTTTTTTTTTATGCAGTACTCCTGACGAACTTCACCCATTGCCCGCATCGTACCGGCTCTTAAGGTAGCTTGTGTTGGAGCAGCAGGACAAGCTCGCCATCCCGCCCGCTGCTTTCCTGCATTATTGCTCACGAAAACACAACGCACCCAGGGGAGAGATACCATGGTAAATAGGTAACCTTTTTACCATGGTATCCCTCCCCTGCGGAGGCTGCTCTTGATCTCCGGCTGCTCATGATCTCCGTGAACGCACCCGCTGTCTCCAAACCTTGCAGAGCAGCACATTGAAGCGCTTGAAAACACAGCACAAAATTCCCTAATAACACTTGCAATGCATTATGACTTCAAAGGTATGACTTTAAGTCTATGACATTATTATTTATTGATTTTATTTTGTTTTATTTCTTTGATCACCAACTGCCACGACAACACACTCGTTTTTTTATGCAGTACTCCTGACGAACTTCACCCATTGCCCGCATCGTACCGGCTCTTAAGGTAGCTTGTGTTGGAGCAGCAGGACAAGCTCGCCATCCCGCCCGCTGCTTTCCTGCATTATTGCTCACGAAAACACAACGCACCCAGGGGAGAGATACCATGGTAAATTATTATAAGGTAACCTATTTACCATGGTATCCCTCCCCTGCGGCGGCTGCTCTTGATCTCCGGCTGCTCATGATCTCCGTGAACGCACCCGCTGTCTCCAAACCTTGCAGAGCAGCACATTGAAGCGCTTGAAAACACAGCACAACATTCCCTAATAACACTTGCAATGCATTATGACTTCAAAGGTATGACTTTAAGTCTATGACATTATTATTTATTGATTTTATTTTGTTTTATTTCTTTGATCACCAACTGCCACGACAACACACTCGTTTTTTTATGCAGTACTCCTGACGAACTTCACCCATTGCCCGCATCGTACCGGCTCTTAAGGTAGCTTGTGTTGGAGCAGCAGGACAAGCTCGCCATCCCGCCCGCTGCTTTCCTGCATTATTGCTCACGAAAACACAACGCACCCAGGGGAGAGATACCATGGTAAATTATTATAAGGTAACCTATTTACCATGGTATCCCTCCCCTGCGGCGGCTGCTCTTGATCTCCGGCTGCTCATGATCTCCGTGAACGCACCCGCTGTCTCCAAACCTTGCAGAGCAGCACATTGAAGCGCTTGAAAACACAGCACAACATTCCCTAATAACACTTGCAATGCATTATGACTTCAAAGGTATGACTTTAAGTCTATGACATTATTATTTATTGATTTTATTTTGTTTTATTTCTTTGATCACCAACTGCCACGACAACACACTCGTTTTTTTTACGCAGTACTCCTGACGAACTTCACCCATTGCCCGCATCGTACCGGCTCTTAAGGTAGCTTGTGTTGGAGCAGCAGGACAAGCTCGCCATCCCGCCCGCTGCTTTCCTGCATTATTGCTCACGAAAACACAACGCACCCAGGGGAGAGATACCATGCTAAATAGGTAACCTATTTACCATGGTATCCCTCCCCTGCGGCGGCTGCTCTTGATCTCCGGCTGCTCATGATCTCCGTGAACGCACCCGCTGTCTCCAAACCTTGCAGAGCAGCACATTGAAGCGCTTGAAAACACAGCACAACATTCCCTAATAACACTTGCAATGCATTATGACTTCAAAGGTATGACTTTAAGTCTATGACATTATTATTTATTGATTTTATTTTGTTTTATTTCTTTGATCACCAACTGCCACGACAACACACTCGTTTTTTTATGCAGTACTCCTGACGAACTTCACCCATTGCCCGCATCGTACCGGCTCTTAAGGTAGCTTGTGTTGGAGCAGCAGGACAAGCTCGCCATCCCGCCCGCTGCTTTCCTGCATTATTGCTCACGAAAACACAACGCACCCAGGGGAGAGATACCATGGTAAATAGGTAACCTATCAATAGGTAACCTATTTACCATTGTATCCCTCCCCTGCGGCGGCTGCTCTTGATCTCCGGCTGCTCATGATCTCCGTGAACGCACCCGCTGTCTCCAAACCTTGCAGAGCAGCACATTGAAGCGCTTGTAAACACAGCACAACATTCCCTAATAACACTTGCAATGCATTATGACTTCAAAGGTATGACTGTAAGTCTATGACATTATTATTTATTGATTTTATTTTGTTTTATTTCTTTGATCACCAACTGCCACGACAACACACTCGTTTTTTTTATGCAGTACTCCTGACGAACTTCACCCATTGCCCGCATCGTACCGGCTCTTAAGGTAGCTTGTGTTGGAGCAGCAGGACAAGCTCGCCATCCCGCCCGCTGCTTTCCTGCATTATTGCTCACGAAAACACAACGCACCCAGGGGAGAGATACCATGCTAAATAGGTAACCTATTTACCATGGTATCCCTCCCCTGCGGCGGCTGCTCTTGATCTCCGGCTGCTCATGATCTCCGTGAACGCACCCGCTGTCTCCAAACCTTGCAGAGCAGCACATTGAAGCGCTTGAAAACACAGCACAACATTCCCTAATAACACTTGCAATGCATTATGACTTCAAAGGTATGACTTTAAGTCTATGACATTATTATTTATTGATTTTATTTTGTTTTATTTCTTTGATCACCAACTGCCACGACAACACACTCGTTTTTTTTTTTATGCAGTACTCCTGACGAACTTCACCCATTGCCCGCATCGTACCGGCTCTTAAGGTAGCTTGTGTTGGAGCAGCAGGACAAGCTCGCCATCCCGCCCGCTGCTTTCCTGCATTATTGCTCACGAAAACACAACGCACCCAGGGGAGAGATACCATGGTAAATAGGTAACCTATCAATAGGTAACCTATTTACCATTGTATCCCTCCCCTGCGGCGGCTGCTCTTGATCTCCGGCTGCTCATGATCTCCGTGAACGCACCCGCTGTCTCCAAACCTTGCAGAGCAGCACATTGAAGCGCTTGTAAACACAGCACAACATTCCCTAATAACACTTGCAATGCATTATGACTTCAAAGGTATGACTGTAAGTCTATGACATTATTATTTATTGATTTTATTTTGTTTTATTTCTTTGATCACCAACTGCCACGACAACACACTCGTTTTTTTTATGCAGTACTCCTGACGAACTTCACCCATTGCCCGCATCGTACCGGCTCTTAAGGTAGCTTGTGTTGGAGCAGCAGGACAAGCTCGCCATCCCGCCCGCTGCTTTCCTGCATTATTGCTCACGAAAACACAACGCACCCAGGGGAGAGATACCATGCTAAATAGGTAACCTATTTACCATGGTATCCCTCCCCTGCGGCGGCTGCTCTTGATCTCCGGCTGCTCATGATCTCCGTGAACGCACCCGCTGTCTCCAAACCTTGCAGAGCAGCACATTGAAGCGCTTGAAAACACAGCACAACATTCCCTAATAACACTTGCAATGCATTATGACTTCAAAGGTATGACTTTAAGTCTATGACATTATTATTTATTGATTTTATTTTGTTTTATTTCTTTGATCACCAACTGCCACGACAACACACTCGTTTTTTTTATGCAGTACTCCTGACGAACTTCACCCATTGCCCGCATCGTACCGGCTCTTAAGGTAGCTTGTGTTGGAGCAGCAGGACAAGCTCGCCATCCCGCCCGCTGCTTTCCTGCATTATTGCTCACGAAAACACAACGCACCCAGGGGAGAGATACCATGGTAAATAGGTAACCTATTTACCATGGTATCCCTCCCCTGCGGCGGCTGCTCTTGATCTCCGGCTGCTCATGATCTCCGTGAACGCACCCGCTGTCTCCAAACCTTGCAGAGCAGCACATTGAAGCGCTTGAAAACACAGCACAACATTCCCTAATAACACTTGCAATGCATTATGACTTCAAAGGTATGACTTTAAGTCTATGACATTATTATTTATTGATTTTATTTTGTTTTATTTCTTTGATCACCAACTGCCACGACAACACACTCGTTTTTTTATGCAGTACTCCTGACGAACTTCACCCATTGCCCGCATCGTACCGGCTCTTAAGGTAGCTTGTGTTGGAGCAGCAGGACAAGCTCGCCATCCCGCCCGCTGCTTTCCTGCATTATTGCTCACGAAAACACAACGCACCCAGGGGAGAGATACCATGGTAAATAGGTAACCTATTTACCATGGTATCCCTCCCCTGCGGCGGCTGCTCTTGCTCTTGATCTCCGGCTGCTCATGATCTCCGTGAACGCACCCGCTGTCTCCAAACCTTGCAGAGCAGCACATTGAAGCGCTTGAAAACACAGCACAACATTCCCTAATAACACTTGCAATGCATTATGACTTCAAAGGTATGACTTTAAGTCTATGACATTATTATTTATTGATTTTATTTTGTTTTATTTCTTTGATCACCAACTGCCACGACAACACACTCGTTTTTTTTATGCAGTACTCCTGACGAACTTCACCCATTGCCCGCATCGTACCGGCTCTTAAGGTAGCTTGTGTTGGAGCAGCAGGACAAGCTCGCCATCCCGCCCGCTGCTTTCCTGCATTATTGCTCACGAAAACACAACGCACCCAGGGGAGAGATACCATGGTAAATAGGTAACCTATTTACCATGGTATCCCTCCCCTGCGGCGGCTGCTCTTGATCTCCGGCTGCTCATGATCTCCGTGAACGCACCCGCTGTCTCCAAACCTTGCAGAGCAGCACATTGAAGCGCTTGAAAACACAGCACAACATTCCCTAATAACACTTGCAATGCATTATGACTTCAAAGGTATGACTTTAAGTCTATGACATTATTATTTATTGATTTTATTTTGTTTTATTTCTTTGATCACCAACTGCCACGACAACACACTCGTTTTTTTTTTATGCAGTACTCCTGACGAACTTCACCCATTGCCCGCATCGTACCGGCTCTTAAGGTAGCTTGTGTTGGAGCAGCAGGACAAGCTCGCCATCCCGCCCGCTGCTTTCCTGCATTATTGCTCACGAAAACACAACGCACCCAGGGGAGAGATACCATGGTAAATAGGTAACCTATTTACCATGGTATCCCTCCCCTGCGGCGGCTGCTCTTGATCTCCGGCTGCTCATGATCTCCGTGAACGCACCCGCTGTCTCCAAACCTTGCAGAGCAGCACATTGAAGCGCTTGAAAACACAGCACAACATTCCCTAATAACACTTGCAATGCATTATGACTTCAAAGGTATGACTTTAAGTCTATGACATTATTATTTATTGATTTTATTTTGTTTTATTTCTTTGATCACCAACTGCCACGACAACACACTCGTTTTTTTTATGCAGTACTCCTGACGAACTTCACCCATTGCCCGCATCGTACCGGCTCTTAAGGTAGCTTGTGTTGGAGCAGCAGGACAAGCTCGCCATCCCGCCCGCTGCTTTCCTGCATTATTGCTCACGAAAACACAACGCACCCAGGGGAGAGATACCATGGTAAATAGGTAACCTATTAGGTAATCTGCGTTCACGGAGATAGGTAACCTATTTACCATGGTATCCCTCCCCTGCGGCGGCTGCTCTTGATCTCCGGCTGCTCATGATCTCCGTGAACGCACCCGCTGTCTCCAAACCTTGCAGAGCAGCACATTGAAGCGCTTGAAAACACAGCACAACATTCCCTAATAACACTTGCAATGCATTATGACTTCAAAGGTATGACTTTAAGTCTATGACATTATTATTTATTGATTTTATTTTGTTTTATTTCTTTGATCACCAACTGCCACGACAACACACTCGTTTTTTTTTATGCAGTACTCCTGACGAACTTCACCCATTGCACGCATCGTACCGGCTCTTAAGGTAGCTTGTGTTGGAGCAGCAGGACAAGCTCGCCATCCCGCCCCCTGCTTTCCTGCATTATTGCTCACGAAAACACAACGCACCCAGGGGAGAGATACCATGGTAAATAGGTATCCTATTAGGTAATCTGCGTTCACGGAGATAGGTAACCTATTTACCATGGTATCCCTCCCCTGCGGCGGCTGCTCTTGATCTCCGGCTGCTCATGATCTCCGTGAACGCACCCGCTGTCTCCAAACCTTGCAGAGCAGCACATTGAAGCGCTTGAAAACACAGCACAACATTCCCTAATAACACTTGCAATGCATTATGACTTCAAAGGTATGACTTTAAGTCTATGACATTATTATTTATTGATTTTATTTTGTTTTATTTCTTTGATCACCAACTGCCACGACAACACACTCGTTTTTTTTTATGCAGTACTCCTGACGAACTTCACCCATTGCACGCATCGTACCGGCTCTTAAGGTAGCTTGTGTTGGAGCAGCAGGTCAAGCTCGCCATCCCGCCCGCTGCTTTCCTGCATTATTGCTCACGAAAACACAACGCACCCAGGGGAGAGATACCATGGTAAATAGGTAACCTATTAGGTAATCTGCGTTCACGGAGATAGGTAACCTATTTACCATGGTATCCCTCCCCTGCGGCGGCTGCTCTTGATCTCCGGCTGCTCATGATCTCCGTGAACGCACCCGCTGTCTCCAAACCTTGCAGAGCAGCACATTGAAGCGCTTGAAAACACAGCACAACATTCCCTAATAACACTTGCAATGCATTATGACTTCAAAGGTATGACTTTAAGTCTATGACATTATTATTTATTGATTTTATTTTGTTTTATTTCTTTGATCACCAACTGCCACGACAACACACTCGTTTTTTTTATGCAGTACTCCTGACGAACTTCACCCATTGCCCGCATCGTACCGGCTCTTAAGGTAGCTTGTGTTGGAGCAGCAGGACAAGCTCGCCATCCCGCCCGCTGCTTTCCTGCATTATTGCTCACGAAAACACAACGCACCCAGGGGAGAGATACCATGGTAAATAGGTAACCTATTTACCATGGTATCCCTCCCCTGCGGCGGCTGCTCTTGATCTCCGGCTGCTCATGATCTCCGTGAACGCACCCGCTGTCTCCAAACCTTGCAGAGCAGCACATTGAAGCGCTTGAAAACACAGCACAACATTCCCTAATAACACTTGCAATGCATTATGACTTCAAAGGTATGACTTTAAGTCTATGACATTATAATTTATTGATTTTATTTTGTTTTATTTCTTTGATCACCAACTGCCACGACAACACACTCGTTTTTTTTATGCAGTACTCCTGACGAACTTCACCCATTGCCCGCATCGTACCGGCTCTTAAGGTAGCTTGTGTTGGAGCAGCAGGACAAGCTCGCCATCCCGCCCGCTGCTTTCCTGCATTATTGCTCACGAAAACACAACGCACCCAGGGGAGAGATACCATGGTAAATAGGTAACCTATTTACCATGGTATCCCTCCCCTGCGGCGGCTGCTCTTGATCTCCGGCTGCTCATGATCTCCGTGAACGCACCCGCTGTCTCCAAACCTTGCAGAGCAGCACATTGAAGCGCTTGAAAACACAGCACAACATTCCCTAATAACACTTGCAATGCATTATGACTTCAAAGGTATGACTTTAAGTCTATGACATTATAATTTATTGATTTTATTTTGTTTTATTTCTTTGATCACCAACTGCCACGACAACACACTCGTTTTTTTTATGCAGTACTCCTGACGAACTTCACCCATTGCCCGCATCGTACCGGCTCTTAAGGTAGCTTGTGTTGGAGCAGCAGGACAAGCTCGCCATCCCGCCCGCTGCTTTCCTGCATTATTGCTCACGAAAACACAACGCACCCAGGGGAGAGATACCATGGTAAATAGGTAACCTATTTACCATGGTATCCCTCCCCTGCGGCGGCTGCTCTTGATCTCCGGCTGCTCATGATCTCCGTGAACGCACCCGCTGTCTCCAAACCTTGCAGAGCAGCACATTGAAGCGCTTGAAAACACAGCACAACATTCCCTAATAACACTTGCAATGCATTATGACTTCAAAGGTATGACTTTAAGTCTATGACATTATTATTTATTGATTTTATTTTGTTTTATTTCTTTGATCACCAACTGCCACGACAACACACTCGTTTTTTTATGCAGTACTCCTGACGAACTTCACCCATTGCCCGCATCGTACCGGCTCTTAAGGTAGCTTGTGTTGGAGCAGCAGGACAAGCTCGCCATCCCACCCGCTGCTTTCCTGCATTATTGCTCACGAAAACACAACGCACCCAGGGGAGAGATACCATGGTAAATTATTATAAGGTAACCTATTTACCATGGTATCCCTCCCCTGCGGCGGCTGCTCTTGATCTCCGGCTGCTCATGATCTCCGTGAACGCACCCGCTGTCTCCAAACCTTGCAGAGCAGCACATTGAAGCGCTTGAAAACACAGCACAACATTCCCTAATAACACTTGCAATGCATTATGACTTCAAAGGTATGACTTTAAGTCTATGACATTATTATTTATTGATTTTATTTTGTTTTATTTCTTTGATCACCAACTGCCACGACAACACACTCGTTTTTTTATGCAGTACTCCTGACGAACTTCACCCATTGCCCGCATCGTACCGGCTCTTAAGGTAGCTTGTGTTGGAGCAGCAGGACAAGCTCGCCATCCCGCCCGCTGCTTTCCTGCATTATTGCTCACGAAAACACAACGCACCCAGGGGAGAGATACCATGGTAAATAGGTAACCTATTTACCATGGTATCCCTCCCCTGCGGCGGCTGCTCTTGATCTCCGGCTGCTCATGATCTCCGTGAACGCACCCGCTGTCTCCAAACCTTGCAGAGCAGCACATTGAAGCGCTTGAAATCACAGCACAACATTCCCTAATAACACTTGCAATGCATTATGACTTCAAAGGTATGACTTTAAGTCTATGACATTATTATTTATTGATTTTATTTTGTTTTATTTCTTTGATCACCAACTGCCACGACAACACACTCGTTTTTTTTTTATGCAGTACTCCTGACGAACTTCACCCATTGCCCGCATCGTACCGGCTCTTAAGGTAGCTTGTGTTGGAGCAGCAGGACAAGCTCGCCATCCCGCCCGCTGCTTTCCTGCATTATTGCTCACGAAAACACAACGCACCCAGGGGAGAGATACCATGGTAAATAGGTAACCTTTTTACCATGGTATCCCTCCCCTGCGGAGGCTGCTCTTGATCTCCGGCTGCTCATGATCTCCGTGAACGCACCCGCTGTCTCCAAACCTTGCAGAGCAGCACATTGAAGCGCTTGAAAACACAGCACAAAATTCCATAATAACACTTGCAATGCATTATGACTTCAAAGGTATGACTTTAAGTCTATGACATTATTATTTATTGATTTTATTTTGTTTTATTTCTTTGATCACCAACTGCCACGACAACACACTCGTTTTTTTATGCAGTACTCCTGACGAACTTCACCCATTGCCCGCATCGTACCGGCTCTTAAGGTAGCTTGTGTTGGAGCAGCAGGACAAGCTCGCCATCCCGCCCGCTGCTTTCCTGCATTATTGCTCACGAAAACACAACGCACCCAGGGGAGAGATACCATGGTAAATTATTATAAGGTAACCTATTTACCATGGTATCCCTCCCCTGCGGCGGCTGCTCTTGATCTCCGGCTGCTCATGATCTCCGTGAACGCACCCGCTGTCTCCAAACCTTGCAGAGCAGCACATTGAAGCGCTTGAAAACACAGCACAACATTCCCTAATAACACTTGCAATGCATTATGACTTCAAAGGTATGACTTTAAGTCTATGACATTATTATTTATTGATTTTATTTTGTTTTATTTCTTTGATCACCAACTGCCACGACAACACACTCGTTTTTTTTATGCAGTACTCCTGACGAACTTCACCCATTGCCCGCATCGTACCGGCTCTTAAGGTAGCTTGTGTTGGAGCAGCAGGACAAGCTCGCCATCCCGCCCGCTGCTTTCCTGCATTATTGCTCACGAAAACACAACGCACCCAGGGGAGAGATACCATGGTAAATAGGTAACCTATTTACCATGGTATCCCTCCCCTGCGGCGGCTGCTCTTGATCTCCGGCTGCTCATGATCTCCGTGAACGCACCCGCTGTCTCCAAACCTTGCAGAGCAGCACATTGAAGCGCTTGAAAACACAGCACAACATTCCCTAATAACACTTGCAATGCATTATGACTTCAAAGGTATGACTTTAAGTCTATGACATTATTATTTATTGATTTTATTTTGTTTTATTTCTTTGATCACCAACTGCCACGACAACACACTCGTTTTTTTTATGCAGTACTCCTGACGAACTTCACCCATTGCCCGCATCGTACCGGCTCTTAAGGTAGCTTGTGTTGGAGCAGCAGGACAAGCTCGCCATCCCGCCCGCTGCTTTCCTGCATTATTGCTCACGAAAACACAACGCACCCAGGGGAGAGATACCATGGTAAATAGGTAACCTATTTACCATGGTATCCCTCCCCTGCGGCGGCTGCTCTTGATCTCCGGCTGCTCATGATCTCCGTGAACGCACCCGCTGTCTCCAAACCTTGCAGAGCAGCACATTGAAGCGCTTGAAAACACAGCACAACATTCCCTAATAACACTTGCAATGCATTATGACTTCAAAGGTATGACTTTAAGTCTATGACATTATTATTTATTGATTTTATTTTGTTTTATTTCTTTGATCACCAACTGCCACGACAACACACTCGTTTTTTTTATGCAGTACTCCTGACGAACTTCACCCATTGCCCGCATCGTACCGGCTCTTAAGGTAGCTTGTGTTGGAGCAGCAGGACAAGCTCGCCATCCCGCCCGCTGCTTTCCTGCATTATTGCTCACGAAAACACAACGCACCCAGGGGAGAGATACCATGGTAAATAGGTAACCTATTTACCATGGTATCCCTCCCCTGCGGCGGCTGCTCTTGATCTCCGGCTGCTCATGATCTCCGTGAACGCACCCGCTGTCTCCAAACCTTGCAGAGCAGCACATTGAAGCGCTTGAAAACACAGCACAACATTCCCTAATAACACTTGCAATGCATTATGACTTCAAAGGTATGACTTTAAGTCTATGACATTATAATTTATTGATTTTATTTTGTTTTATTTCTTTGATCACCAACTGCCACGACAACACACTCGTTTTTTTTATGCAGTACTCCTGACGAACTTCACCCATTGCCCGCATCGTACCGGCTCTTAAGGTAGCTTGTGTTGGAGCAGCAGGACAAGCTCGCCATCCCGCCCGCTGCTTTCCTGCATTATTGCTCACGAAAACACAACGCACCCAGGGGAGAGATACCATGGTAAATAGGTAACCTATTTACCATGGTATCCCTCCCCTGCGGCGGCTGCTCTTGATCTCCGGCTGCTCATGATCTCCGTGAACGCACCCGCTGTCTCCAAACCTTGCAGAGCAGCACATTGAAGCGCTTGAAAACACAGCACAACATTCCCTAATAACACTTGCAATGCATTATGACTTCAAAGGTATGACTTTAAGTCTATGACATTATTATTTATTGATTTTATTTTGTTTTATTTCTTTGATCACCAACTGCCACGACAACACACTCGTTTTTTTATGCAGTACTCCTGACGAACTTCACCCATTGCCCGCATCGTACCGGCTCTTAAGGTAGCTTGTGTTGGAGCAGCAGGACAAGCTCGCCATCCCACCCGCTGCTTTCCTGCATTATTGCTCACGAAAACACAACGCACCCAGGGGAGAGATACCATGGTAAATTATTATAAGGTAACCTATTTACCATGGTATCCCTCCCCTGCGGCGGCTGCTCTTGATCTCCGGCTGCTCATGATCTCCGTGAACGCACCCGCTGTCTCCAAACCTTGCAGAGCAGCACATTGAAGCGCTTGAAAACACAGCACAACATTCCCTAATAACACTTGCAATGCATTATGACTTCAAAGGTATGACTTTAAGTCTATGACATTATTATTTATTGATTTTATTTTGTTTTATTTCTTTGATCACCAACTGCCACGACAACACACTCGTTTTTTTTATGCAGTACTCCTGACCGCATCGTACCGGCTCTTAAGGTAGCTTGTGTTGGAGCAGCAGGACAAGCTCGCCATCCCGCCCGCTGCTTTCCTGCATTATTGCTCACGAAAACACAACACACCCAGGGGAGAGATACCATGGTAAATAGGTAACCTATTTACCATGGTATCCCTCCCCTGCGGCGGCTGCTCTTGATCTCCGGCTGCTCATGATCTCCGTGAACGCACCCGCTGTCTCCAAACCTTGCAGAGCAGCACATTGAAGCGCTTGAAATCACAGCACAACATTCCCTAATAACACTTGCAATGCATTATGACTTCAAAGGTATGACTTTAAGTCTATGACATTATTATTTATTGATTTTATTTTGTTTTATTTCTTTGATCACCAACTGCCACGACAACACACTCGTTTTTTTTTTATGCAGTACTCCTGACGAACTTCACCCATTGCCCGCATCGTACAGGCTCTTAAGGTAGCTTGTGTTGGAGCAGCAGGACAAGCTCGCCATCCCGCCCGCTGCTTTCCTGCATTATTGCTCACGACAACACAACGCACCCAGGGGAGAGATACCATGGTAAATAGGTAACCTTTTTACCATGGTATCCCTCCCCTGCGGAGGCTGCTCTTGATCTCCGGCTGCTCATGATCTCCGTGAACGCACCCGCTGTCTCCAAACCTTGCAGAGCAGCACATTGAAGCGCTTGAAAACACAGCACAAAATTCCCTAATAACACTTGCAATGCATTATGACTTCAAAGGTATGACTTTAAGTCTATGACATTATTATTTATTGATTTTATTTTGTTTTATTTCTTTGATCACCAACTGCCACGACAACACACTCGTTTTTTTATGCAGTACTCCTGACGAACTTCACCCATTGCCCGCATCGTACCGGCTCTTAAGGTAGCTTGTGTTGGAGCAGCAGGACAAGCTCGCCATCCCGCCCGCTGCTTTCCTGCATTATTGCTCACGAAAACACAACGCACCCAGGGGAGAGATACCATGGTAAATTATTATAAGGTAACCTATTTACCATGGTATCCCTCCCCTGCGGCGGCTGCTCTTGATCTCCGGCTGCTCATGATCTCCGTGAACGCACCCGCTGTCTCCAAACCTTGCAGAGCAGCACATTGAAGCGCTTGAAAACACAGCACAACATTCCCTAATAACACTTGCAATGCATTATGACTTCAAAGGTATGACTTTAAGTCTATGACATTATTATTTATTGATTTTATTTTGTTTTATTTCTTTGATCACCAACTGCCACGACAACACACTCGTTTTTTTTTTGCAGTACTCCTGACGAACTTCACCCATTGCCCGCATCGTACCGGCTCTTAAGGTAGCTTGTGTTGGAGCAGCAGGACAAGCTCGCCATCCCGCCCGCTGCTTTCCTGCATTATTGCTCACGAAAACACAACGCACCCAGGGGAGAGATACCATGGTAAATTATTATAAGGTAACCTATTTACCATGGTATCCCTCCCCTGCGGCGGCTGCTCTTGATCTCCGGCTGCTCATGATCTCCGTGAACGCACCCGCTGTCTCCAAACCTTGCAGAGCAGCACATTGAAGCGCTTGAAAACACAGCACAACATTCCCTAATAACACTTGCAATGCATTATGACTTCAAAGGTATGACTTTAAGTCTATGACATTATTATTTATTGATTTTATTTTGTTTTATTTCTTTGATCACCAACTGCCACGACAACACACTCGTTTTTTTTTATGCAGTACTCCTGAAGAACTTCACCCATTGCCCGCATCGTACCGGCTCTTAAGGTAGCTTGTGTTGGAGCAGCAGGACAAGCTCGCCATCCCGCCCGCTGCTTTCCTGCATTATTGCTCACGAAAACACAACGCACCCAGGGGAGAGATACCATGGTAAATTATTATAAGGTAACCTATTTACCATGGTATCCCTCCCCTGCGGCGGCTGCTCTTGATCTCCGGCTGCTCATGATCTCCGTGAACGCACCCGCTGTCTCCAAACCTTGCAGAGCAGCACATTGAAGCGCTTGAAAACACAGCACAACATTCCCTAATAACACTTGCAATGCATTATGACTTCAAAGGTATGACTTTAAGTCTATGACATTATTATTTATTGATTTTATTTTGTTTTATTTCTTTGATCACCAACTGCCACGACAACACACTCGTTTTTTTATGCAGTACTCCTGACGAACTTCACCCATTGCCCGCATCGTACCGGCTCTTAAGGTAGCTTGTGTTGGAGCAGCAGGACAAGCTCGCCATCCCGCCCGCTGCTTTCCTGCATTATTGCTCACGAAAACACAACGCACCCAGGGGAGAGATACCATGGTAAATAGGTAACCTAACCTAAATAGGTAACCTATTTACCATGGTATCCCTCCCCTGCGGCGGCTGCTCTTGATCTCCGGCTGCTCATGATCTCCGTGAACGCACCCGCTGTCTCCAAACCTTGCAGAGCAGCACATTGAAGCGCTTGAAAACACAGCACAACATTCCCTAATAACACTTGCAATGCATTATGACTTCAAAGGTATGACTTTAAGTCTATGACATTATTATTTATTGATATAATTTTGTTTTATTTCTTTGATCACCAACTGCCACGACAACACACTCGTTTTTTTATGCAGTACTCCTGACGAACTTCACCCATTGCCCGCATCGTACCGGCTCTTAAGGTAGCTTGTGCTGGAGCAGCAGGACAAGCTCGCCATCCCGCCCGCTGCTTTCCTGCATTATTGCTCACGAAAACACAACGCACCCAGGGGAGAGATACCATGGTAAATAGGTAACCTGCGGCGGCTGCTCTTGATCTCCGGCTGCTCATGATCTCCGTGAACGCACCCGCTGTCTCCAAACCTTGCAGAGCAGCACATTGAAGCGCTTGAAAACACAGCACAACATTCCCTAATAACACTTGCAATGCATTATGACTTCAAAGGTATGACTTTAAGTCTATGACATTATTATTTATTGATTTTATTTTGTTTTATTTCTTTGATCACCAACTGCCACGACAACACACTCGTTTTTTTTATGCAGTACTCCTGACGAACCTCACCCATTGCCCGCATCGTACCGGCTCTTAAGGTAGCTTGTGTTGGAGCAGCAGGACAAGCTCGCCATCCCGCCCGCTGCTTTCCTGCATTATTGCTCACGAAAACACAACGCACCCAGGGGAGAGATACCATGGTAAATAGGTAACCTATTTACCATGGTATCCCTCCCCTGCGGCGGCTGCTCTTGATCTCCGGCTGCTCATGATCTCCGTGAACGCACCCGCTGTCTCCAAACCTTGCAGAGCAGCACATTGAAGCGCTTGAAAACACAGCACAACATTCCCTAATAACACTTGCAATGCATTATGACTTCAAAGGTATGACTTTAAGTCTATGACATTATTATTTATTGATTTTATTTTGTTTTATTTCTTTGATCACCAACTGCCACGACAACACACTCGTTTTTTTTATGCAGTACTCCTGACGAACTTCACCCATTGCCCGCATCGTACCGGCTCTTAAGGTAGCTTGTGTTGGAGCAGCAGGACAAGCTCGCCATCCCGCCCGCTGCTTTCCTGCATTATTGCTCACGAAAACACAACGCACCCAGGGGAGAGATACCATGGTAAATAGGTAACCTATTTACCATGGTATCCCTCCCCTGCGGCGGCTGCTCTTGATCTCCGGCTGCTCATGATCTCCGTGAACGCACCCGCTGTCTCCAAACCTTGCAGAGCAGCACATTGAAGCGCTTGAAAACACAGCACAACATTCCCTAATAACACTTGCAATGCATTATGACTTCAAAGGTATGACTTTAAGTCTATGACATTATTATTTATTGATTTTATTTTGTTTTATTTCTTTGATCACCAACTGCCACGACAACACACTCGTTTTTTTTACGCAGTACTCCTGACGAACTTCACCCATTGCCCGCATCGTACCGGCTCTTAAGGTAGCTTGTGTTGGAGCAGCAGGACAAGCTCGCCATCCCGCCCGCTGCTTTCCTGCATTATTGCTCACGAAAACACAACGCACCCAGGGGAGAGATACCATGGTAAATAGGTAACCTATTTACTGCTGCTCTTGATCTCCGGCTGCTCATGATCTCCGTGAACGCACCCGCTGTCTCCAAACCTTGCAGAGCAGCACATTGAAGCGCTTGAAAACACAGCACAACATTCCCTAATAACACTTGCAATGCATTATGACTTCAAAGGTATGACTTTAAGTCTATGACATTATTATTTATTGATTTTATTTTGTTTTATTTCTTTGATCAACAACTGCCACGACAACACACTCGTTTTTTTTATGCAGTACTCCTGACGAACTTCACCCATTGCCCGCATCGTACCGGCTCTTAAGGTAGCTTGTGTTGGAGCAGCAGGACAAGCTCGCCATCCCGCCCGCTGCTTTCCTGCATTATTGCTCACGAAAACACAACGCACCCAGGGGAGAGATACCATGGTAAATAGGTAACCTATTTACCATGGTATCCCTCCCCTGCGGCGGCTGCTCTTGATCTCCGGCTGCTCATGATCTCCGTGAACGCACCCGCTGTCTCCAAACCTTGCAGAGCAGCACATTGAAGCGCTTGAAAACACAGCACAACATTCCCTAATAACACTTGCAATGCATTATGACTTCAAAGGTATGACTTTAAGTCTATGACATTATTATTTATTGATTTTATTTTGTTTTATTTCTTTGATCACCAACTGCCACGACAACACACTCGTTTTTTTTATGCAGTACTCCTGACGAACTTCACCCATTGCCCGCATCGTACCGGCTCTTAAGGTAGCTTGTGTTGGAGCAGCAGGACAAGCTCGCCATCCCGCCCGCTGCTTTCCTGCATTATTGCTCACGAAAACACAACGCACCCAGGGGAGAGATACCATGGTAAATAGGTAACCTATTTACCATGGTATCCCTCCCCTGCGGCGGCTGCTCTTGATCTCCGGCTGCTCATGATCTCCGTGAACGCACCCGCTGTCTCCAAACCTTGCAGAGCAGCACATTGAAGCGCTTGAAAACACAGCACAACATTCCCTAATAACACTTGCAATGCATTATGACTTCAAAGGTATGACTTTAAGTCTATGACATTATTATTTATTGATTTTATTTTGTTTTATTTCTTTGATCACCAACTGCCACGACAACACACTCGTTTTTTTTATGCAGTACTCCTGACGAACTTCACCCATTGCCCGCATCGTACCGGCTCTTAAGGTAGCTTGTGTTGGAGCAGCAGGACAAGCTCGCCATCCCGCCCGCTGCTTTCCTGCATTATTGCTCACGAAAACACAACGCACCCAGGGGAGAGATACCATGGTAAATAGGTAACCTATTTACCATGGTATCCCTCCCCTGCGGCGGCTGCTCTTGATCTCCGGCTGCTCATGATCTCCGTGAACGCACCCGCTGTCTCCAAACCTTGCAGAGCAGCACATTGAAGCGCTTGAAAACACAGCACAACATTCCCTAATAACACTTGCAATGCATTATGACTTCGAAGGTATGACTTTAAGTCTATGACATTATTATTTATTAATTTTATTTTGTTTTATTTCTTTGATCACCAACTGCCACGACAACACACTCGTTTTTTTTAAGCAGTACTCCTGACGAACTTCACCCATTGCCCGCATCGTACCGGCTCTTAAGGTAGCTTGTGTTGGAGCAGCAGGACAAGCTCGCCATCCCGCCCGCTGCTTTCCTGCATTATTGCTCACGAAAACACAACGCACCCAGGGGAGAGATACCATGGTAAATAGGTAACCTATTTACCATGGTATCCCTCCCCTGCGGCGGCTGCTCTTGATCTCCGGCTGCTCATGATCTCCGTGAACGCACCCGCTGTCTCCAAACCTTGCAGAGCAGCACATTGAAGCGCTTGAAAACACAGCACAACATTCCCTAATAACACTTGCAATGCATTATGACTTCAAAGGTATGACTTTAAGTCTATGACATTATTATTTATTGATTTTATTTTGTTTTATTTCTTTGATCACCACTGCCACGACAACACACTCGTTTTTTTATGCAGTACTCCTGACGAACTTCACCCATTGCCCGCATCGTACCGGCTCTTAAGGTAGCTTGTGTTGGAGCAGCAGGACAAGCTCGCCATCCCGCCCGCTGCTTTCCTGCATTATTGCTCACGAAAACACAACGCACCCAGGGGAGAGATACCATGGTAAATAGGTAACCTATTTACCATGGTATCCCTCCCCTGCGGCGGCTGCTCTTGATCTCCGGCTGCTCATGATCTCCGTGAACGCACCCGCTGTCTCCAAACCTTGCAGAGCAGCACATTGAAGCGCTTGAAAACACAGCACAACATTCCCTAATAACACTTGCAATGCATTATGACTTCGAAGGTATGACTTTAAGTCTATGACATTATTATTTATTGATTTTATTTTGTTTTATTTCTTTGATCACCAACTGCCACGACAACACACTCGTTTTTTTATGCAGTACTCCTGACGAACTTCACCCATTGCCCGCATCGTACCGGCTCTTAAGGTAGCTTGTGTTGGAGCAGCAGGACAAGCTCGCCATCCCGCCCGCTGCTTTCCTGCATTATTGCTCACGAAAACACAACGCACCCAGGGGAGAGATACCATGGTAAATAGGTAACCTATCAATAGGTAACCTATTTACCATGGTATTCCTCCCCTGCGGCGGCTGCTCTTGATCTCCGGCTGCTCATGATCTCCGTGAACGCACCCGCTGTCTCCAAACCTTGCAGAGCAGCACATTGAAGCGCTTGAAAACACAGCACAACATTCCCTAATAACACTTGCAATGCATTATGACTTCAAAGGTATGACTTTAAGTCTATGACATTATTATTTATTGATTTTATTTTGTTTTATTTCTTTGATCACCAACTGCCACGACAACACACTCGTTTTTTTTATGCAGTACTCCTGACGAACTTCACCCATTGCCCGCATCGTACCGGCTCTTAAGGTAGCTTGTGTTGGAGCAGCAGGACAAGCTCGCCATCCCGCCCGCTGCTTTCCTGCATTATTGCTCACGAAAACACAACGCACCCAGGGGAGAGATACCATGGTAAATAGGTAACCTATTTACCATGGTATCCCTCCCCTGCGGCGGCTGCTCTTGATCTCCGGCTGCTCATGATCTCCGTGAACGCACCCGCTGTCTCCAAACCTTGCAGAGCAGCACATTGAAGCGCTTGAAAACACAGCACAACATTCCCTAATAACACTTGCAATGCATTATGACTTCAAAGGTATGACTTTAAGTCTATGACATTATTATTTATTGATTTTATTTTGTTTTATTTCTTTGATCACCAACTGCCACGACAACACACTCGTTTTTTTTTTATGCAGTACTCCTGACGAACTTCACCCATAGCCCGCATCGTACCGGCTCTTAAGGTAGCTTGTGTTGGAGCAGCAGGACAAGCTCGCCATCCCGCCCGCTGCTTTCCTGCATTATTGCTCACGAAAACACAACGCACCCAGGGGAGAGATACCATGGTAAATAGGTAACCTATTTACCATGGTATCCCTCCCCTGCGGCGGCTGCTCTTGATCTCCGGCTGCTCATGATCTCCGTGAACGCACCCGCTGTCTCCAAACCTTGCAGAGCAGCACATTGAAGCGCTTGAAAACACAGCACAACATTCCCTAATAACACTTGCAATGCATTATGACTTCAAAGGTATGACTTTAAGTCTATGACATTATTATTTATTGATTTTATTTTGTTTTATTTCTTTGATCACCAACTGCCACGACAACACACTCGTTTTTTTTACGCAGTACTCCTGACGAACTTCACCCATTGCCCGCATCGTACCGGCTCTTAAGGTAGCTTGTGTTGGAGCAGCAGGACAAGCTCGCCATCCCGCCCGCTGCTTTCCTGCATTATTGCTCACGAAAACACAACGCACCCAGGGGAGAGATACCATGGTAAATAGGTAACCTATTTACCATGGTATCCCTCCCCTGCGGCGGCTGCTCTTGATCTCCGGCTGCTCATGATCTCCGTGAACGCACCCGCTGTCTCCAAACCTTGCAGAGCAGCACATTGAAGCACTTGAAAACACAGCACAACATTCCCTAATAACACTTGCAATGCATTATGACTTCAAAGGTATGACTTTAAGTCTATGACATTATTATTTATTGATTTTATTTTGTTTTATTTCTTTGATCACCAACTGCCACGACAACACACTCGTTTTTTTTATGCAGTACTCCTGACGAACTTCACCCATTGCCCGCATCGTACCGGCTCTTAAGGTAGCTTGTGTTGGAGCAGCAGGACAAGCTCGCCATCCCGCCCGCTGCTTTCCTGCATTATTGCTCACGAAAACACAACGCACCCAGGGGAGAGATACCATGGTAAATAGGTAACCTATTTACCATGGTATCCCTCCCCTGCGGCGGCTGCTCTTGATCTCCGGCTGCTCATGATCTCCGTGAACGCACCCGCTGTCTCCAAACCTTGCAGAGCAGCACATTGAAGCGCTTGAAAACACAGCACAACATTCTCTAATAACACTTGCAATGCATTATGACTTCAAAGGTATGACTTTAAGTCTATGACATTATTATTTATTGATTTTATTTTGTTTTATTTCTTTGATCACCAACTGCCACGACAACACACTCGTTTTTTTTCTGCAGTACTCCTGACGAACTTCACCCATTGCCCGCATCGTACCGGCTCTTAAGGTAGCTTGTGTTGGAGCAGCAGGACAAGCTCGCCATCCCGCCCGCTGCTTTCCTGCATTATTGCTCACGAAAACACAACGCACCCAGGGGAGAGATACCATGGTAAATAGGTAACCTATTTACCATGGTATCCCTCCCCTGCGGCGGCTGCTCTTGATCTCCGGCTGCTCACGATCTCCGTGAATGCACCCGCTGTCTCCAAACCTTGCAGAGCAGCACATTGAAGCGCTTGAAAACACAGCACAACATTCCCTAATAACACTTGCAATGCATTATGACTTCAAAGGTATGACTTTAAGTCTATGACATTATTATTTATTGATTTTATTTTGTTTTATTTCTTTGATCACCAACTGCCACGACAACACACTCGTTTTTTTTTATGCAGTACTCCTGACGAACTTCACCCATTGCCCGCATCGTACCGGCTCTTAAGGTAGCTTGTGTTGGAGCAGCAGGACAAGCTCGCCATCCCGCCCGCTGCTTTCCTGCATTATTGCTCACGAAAACACAACGCACCCAGGGGAGAGATACCATGGTAAATAGGTAACCTATTTACCATGGTATCCCTCCCCTGCGGCGGCTGCTCTTGATCTCCGGCTGCTCATGATCTCCGTGAACGCACCCGCTGTCTCCAAACCTTGCAGAGCAGCACATTGAAGCGCTTGAAAACACAGCACAACATTCCCTAATAACACTTGCAATGCATTATGACTTCAAAGGTATGACTTTAAGTCTATGACATTATTATTTATTGATTTTATTTTGTTTTATTTCTTTGATCACCAACTGCCACGACAACACACTCGTTTTTTTTTTATGCAGTACTCCTGACGAACTTCACCCATTGCCCGCATCGTACCGGCTCTTAAGGTAGCTTGTGTTGGAGCAGCAGGACAAGCTCGCCATCCCGCCCGCTGCTTTCCTGCATTATTGCTCACGAAAACACAACGCACCCAGGGGAGAGATACCATGGTAAATAGGTAACCTAATAGGTAACCTATTTACCATGGTATCCCTCCCCTGCGGCGGCTGCTCTTGATCTCCGGCTGCTCATGATCTCCGTGAACGCACCCGCTGTCTCCAAACCTTGCAGAGCAGCACATTGAAGCGCTTGAAAACACAGCACAACATTCCCTAATAACACTTGCAATGCATTATGACTTCAAAGGTATGACTTTAAGTCTATGACATTATTATTTATTGATTTTATTTTGTTTTATTTCTTTGATCACCAACTGCCACGACAACACACTCGTTTTTTTTTTATGCAGTACTCCTGACGAACTTCACCCATTGCCCGCATCGTACCGGCTCTTAAGGTAGCTTGTGTTGGAGCAGCAGGACAAGCTCGCCATCCCGCCCTCTGCTTTCCTGCATTATTGCTCACGAAAACACAACGCACCCAGGGGAGAGATACCATGGTAAATAGGTAACCTATTTACCATGGTATCCCTCCCCTGCGGCGGCTGCTCTTGATCTCCGGCTGCTCATGATCTCCGTGAACGCACCCGCTGTCTCCAAACCTTGCAGAGCAGCACATTGAAGCGCTTGAAAACACAGCACAACATTCCCTAATAACACTTGCAATGCATTATGACTTCAAAGGTATGACTTTAAGTCTATGACATTATTATTTATTGATTTTATTTTGTTTTATTTCTTTGATCACCAACTGCCACGACAACACACTCGTTTTTTTTCTGCAGTACTCCTGACGAACTTCACCCATTGCCCGCATCGTACCGGCTCTTAAGGTAGCTTGTGTTGGAGCAGCAGGACAAGCTCGCCATCCCGCCCGCTGCTTTCCTGCATTATTGCTCACGAAAACACAACGCACCCAGGGGAGAGATACCATGGTAAATAGGTAACCTTTAATAGGTAACCTATTTACCATGGTATCCCTCCCCTGCGGCGGCTGCTCTTGATCTCCGGCTGCTCATGATCTCCGTGAACGCACCCGCTGTCTCCAAACCTTGCAGAGCAGCACATTGAAGCGCTTGAAAACACAGCACAACATTCCCTAATAACACTTGCAATGCATTATGACTTCAAAGGTATGACTTTAAGTCTATGACATTATTATTTATTGATTTTATTTTGTTTTATTTCTTTGATCACCAACTGCCACGACAACACACTCGTTTTTTTTTATGCAGTACTCCTGACGAACTTCACCCATTGCCCGCATCGTTCCGGCTCTTAAGGTAGCTTGTGTTGGAGCAGCAGGACAAGCTCGCCATCCCGCCCGCTGCTTTCCTGCATTATTGCTCACGAAAACACAACGCACCCAGGGGAGAGATACCATGGTAAATAGGTAACCTATTTACCATGGTATCCCTCCCCTGCGGCGGCTGCTCTTGATCTCCGGCTGCTCATGATCTCCGTGAACGCACCCGCTGTCTCCAAACCTTGCAGAGCAGCACATTGAAGCGCTTGAAAACACAGCACAACATTCCCTAATAACACTTGCAATGCATTATGACTTCAAAGGTATGACTTTAAGTCTATGACATTATTATTTATTGATTTTATTTTGTTTTATTTCTTTGATCACCAACTGCCACGACAACACACTCGTTTTTTTTTTATGCAGTACTCCTGACGAACTTCACCCATTGCCCGCATCGTACCGGCTCTTAAGGTAGCTTGTGTTGGAGCAGCAGGACAAGCTCGCCATCCCGCCCGCTGCTTTCCTGCATTATTGCTCACGAAAACACAACGCACCCAGGGGAGAGATACCATGGTAAATAGGTAACCTATTTACCATGGTATCCCTCCCCTGCGGCGGCTGCTCTTGATCTCCGGCTGCTCATGATCTCCGTGAACGCACCCGCTGTCTCCAAACCTTGCAGAGCAGCACATTGAAGCGCTTGAAAACACAGCACAACATTCCCTAATAACACTTGCAATGCATTATGACTTCAAAGGTATGACTTTAAGTCTATGACATTATTATTTATTGATTTTATTTTGTTTTATTTCTTTGATCACCAACTGCCACGACAACACACTCGTTTTTTTATGCAGTACTCCTGACGAACTTCACCCATTGCCCGCATCGTACCGGCTCTTAAGGTAGCTTGTGTTGGAGCAGCAGGACAAGCTCGCCATCCCGCCCGCTGCTTTCCTGCATTATTGCTCACGAAAACACAACGCACCCAGGGGAGAGATACCATGGTAAATAGGTAACCTATTTACCATGGTATCCCTCCCCTGCGGCGGCTGCTCTTGATCTCCGGCTGCTCATGATCTCCGTGAACGCACCCGCTGTCTCCAAACCTTGCAGAGCAGCACATTGAAGCGCTTGAAAACACAGCACAACATTCCCTAATAACACTTGCAATGCATTATGACTTCAAAGGTATGACTTTAAGTCTATGACATTATTATTTATTGATTTTATTTTGTTTTATTTCTTTGATCACCAACTGCCACGACAACACACTCGTTTTTTTTTATGCAGTACTCCTGACGAACTTCACCCATTGCCCGCATCGTACCGGCTCTTAAGGTAGCTTGTGTTGGAGCAGCAGGACAAGCTCGCCATCCCGCCCGCTGCTTTCCTGCATTATTGCTCACGAAAACACAACGCACCCAGGGGAGAGATACCATGGTAAATAGGTAACCTATTTACCATGGTATCCCTCCCCTGCGGCGGCTGCTCTTGATCTCCGGCTGCTCATGATCTCCGTGAACGCACCCGCTGTCTCCAAACCTTGCAGAGCAGCACATTGAAGCGCTTGAAAACACAGCACAACATTCCCTAATAACACTTGCAATGCATTATGACTTCAAAGGTATGACTTTAAGTCTATGACATTATTATTTATTGATTTTATTTTGTTTTATTTCTTTGATCACCAACTGCCACGACAACACACTCGTTTTTTTTTTATGCAGTACTCCTGACGAACTTCACCCATTGCCCGCATCGTACCGGCTCTTAAGGTAGCTTGTGTTCGAGCAGCAGGACAAGCTCGCCATCCCGCCCGCTGCTTTCCTGCATTATTGCTCACGAAAACACAACGCACCCAGGGGAGAGATACCATGGTAAATAGGTAACCTATTTACCATGGTATCCCTCCCCTGCGGCGGCTGTTCTTGATCTCCGGCTGCTCATGATCTCCGTGAACGCACCCGCTGTCTCCAAACCTTTTTTGAGCAGCACATTGAAGCGCTTGAAAACACAGCACAACATTCCCTAATAACACTTGCAATGCATTATGACTTCAAAGGTATGACTTTAAGTCTATGACATTATTATTTATTGATTTTATTTTGTTTTATTTCTTTGATCACCAACTGCCACGACAACACACTCGTTTTTTTACGCAGTACTCCTGACGAACTTCACCCATTGCCCGCATCGTACCGGATCTTGAGGTAGCTTGTGTTGGAGCAGCAGGACAAGCTCGCCATCCCGCCCGCTGCTTTCCTGCATTATTGCTCACGAAAACACAACGCACCCAGGGGAGAGATACCATGGTAAATAGGTAACCTATTTACCATGGTATCCCTCCCCTGCGGCGGCTGCTCTTGATCTCCGGCTGCTCATGATCTCCGTGAACGCACCCGCTGTCTCCAAACCTTGCAGAGCAGCACATTGAAGCGCTTGAAAACACAGCACAACATTCCCTAATAACACTTGCAATGCATTATGACTTCAAAGGTATGACTTTAAGTCTATGACATTATTATTTATTGATTTTATTTTGTTTTATTTCTTTGATCACCAACTGCCACGACAACACACTCGTTTTTTTTTTATGCAGTACTCCTGACGAACTTCACCCATTGCCCGCATCGTACCGGCTCTTAAGGTAGCTTGTGTTGGAGCAGCAGGACAAGCTCGCCATCCCGCCCGCTGCTTTCCTGCATTATTGCTCACGAAAACACAACGCACCCAGGGGAGAGATACCATGGTAAATAGGTAACCTAATAGGTAACCTATTTACCATGGTATCCCTCCCCTGCGGCGGCTGCTCTTGATCTCCGGCTGCTCATGATCTCCGTGAACGCACCCGCTGTCTCCAAACCTTGCAGAGCAGCACATTGAAGCGCTTGAAAACACAGCACAACATTCCCTAATAACACTTGCAATGCATTATGACTTCAAAGGTATGACTTTAAGTCTATGACATTATTATTTATTGATTTTATTTTGTTTTATTTCTTTGATCACCAACTGCCACGACAACACACTCGTTTTTTTTTTATGCAGTACTCCTGACGAACTTCACCCATTGCCCGCATCGTACCGGCTCTTAAGGTAGCTTGTGTTGGAGCAGCAGGACAAGCTCGCCATCCCGCCCTCTGCTTTCCTGCATTATTGCTCACGAAAACACAACGCACCCAGGGGAGAGATACCATGGTAAATAGGTAACCTATTTACCATGGTATCCCTCCCCTGCGGCGGCTGCTCTTGATCTCCGGCTGCTCATGATCTCCGTGAACGCACCCGCTGTCTCCAAACCTTGCAGAGCAGCACATTGACGCGCTTGAAAACACAGCACAACATTCCCTAATAACACTTGCAATGCATTATGACTTCAAAGGTATGACTTTAAGTCTATGACATTATTATTTATTGATTTTATTTTGTTTTATTTCTTTGATCACCAACTGCCACGACAACACACTCGTTTTTTTTCTGCAGTACTCCTGACGAACTTCACCCATTGCCCGCATCGTACCGGCTCTTAAGGTAGCTTGTGTTGGAGCAGCAGGACAAGCTCGCCATCCCGCCCGCTGCTTTCCTGCATTATTGCTCACGAAAACACAACGCACCCAGGGGAGAGATACCATGGTAAATAGGTAACCTTTAATAGGTAACCTATTTACCATGGTATCCCTCCCCTGCGGCGGCTGCTCTTGATCTCCGGCTGCTCATGATCTCCGTGAACGCACCCGCTGTCTCCAAACCTTGCAGAGCAGCACATTGAAGCGCTTGAAAACACAGCACAACATTCCCTAATAACACTTGCAATGCATTATGACTTCAAAGGTATGACTTTAAGTCTATGACATTATTATTTATTGATTTTATTTTGTTTTATTTCTTTGATCACCAACTGCCACGACAACACACTCGTTTTTTTTTATGCAGTACTCCTGACGAACTTCACCCATTGCCCGCATCGTTCCGGCTCTTAAGGTAGCTTGTGTTGGAGCAGCAGGACAAGCTCGCCATCCCGCCCGCTGCTTTCCTGCATTATTGCTCACGAAAACACAACGCACCCAGGGGAGAGATACCATGGTAAATAGGTAACCTATTTACCATGGTATCCCTCCCCTGCGGCGGCTGCTCTTGATCTCCGGCTGCTCATGATCTCCGTGAACGCACCCGCTGTCTCCAAACCTTGCAGAGCAGCACATTGAAGCGCTTGAAAACACAGCACAACATTCCCTAATAACACTTGCAATGCATTATGACTTCAAAGGTATGACTTTAAGTCTATGACATTATTATTTATTGATTTTATTTTGTTTTATTTCTTTGATCACCAACTGCCACGACAACACACTCGTTTTTTTTTTATGCAGTACTCCTGACGAACTTCACCCATTGCCCGCATCGTACCGGCTCTTAAGGTAGCTTGTGTTGGAGCAGCAGGACAAGCTCGCCATCCCGCCCGCTGCTTTCCTGCATTATTGCTCACGAAAACACAACGCACCCAGGGGAGAGATACCATGGTAAATAGGTAACCTATTTACCATGGTATCCCTCCCCTGCGGCGGCTGCTCTTGATCTCCGGCTGCTCATGATCTCCGTGAACGCACCCGCTGTCTCCAAACCTTGCAGAGCAGCACATTGAAGCGCTTGAAAACACAGCACAACATTCCCTAATAACACTTGCAATGCATTATGACTTCAAAGGTATGACTTTAAGTCTATGACATTATTATTTATTGATTTTATTTTGTTTTATTTCTTTGATCACCAACTGCCACGACAACACACTCGTTTTTTTATGCAGTACTCCTGACGAACTTCACCCATTGCCCGCATCGTACCGGCTCTTAAGGTAGCTTGTGTTGGAGCAGCAGGACAAGCTCGCCATCCCGCCCGCTGCTTTCCTGCATTATTGCTCACGAAAACACAACGCACCCAGGGGAGAGATACCATGGTAAATAGGTAACCTATTTACCATGGTATCCCTCCCCTGCGGCGGCTGCTCTTGATCTCCGGCTGCTCATGATCTCCGTGAACGCACCCGCTGTCTCCAAACCTTGCAGAGCAGCACATTGAAGCGCTTGAAAACACAGCACAACATTCCCTAATAACACTTGCAATGCATTATGACTTCAAAGGTATGACTTTAAGTCTATGACATTATTATTTATTGATTTTATTTTGTTTTATTTCTTTGATCACCAACTGCCACGACAACACACTCGTTTTTTTTTATGCAGTACTCCTGACGAACTTCACCCATTGCCCGCATCGTACCGGCTCTTAAGGTAGCTTGTGTTGGAGCAGCAGGACAAGCTCGCCATCCCGCCCGCTGCTTTCCTGCATTATTGCTCACGAAAACACAACGCACCCAGGGGAGAGATACCATGGTAAATAGGTAACCTATTTACCATGGTATCCCTCCCCTGCGGCGGCTGCTCTTGATCTCCGGCTGCTCATGATCTCCGTGAACGCACCCGCTGTCTCCAAACCTTGCAGAGCAGCACATTGAAGCGCTTGAAAACACAGCACAACATTCCCTAATAACACTTGCAATGCATTATGACTTCAAAGGTATGACTTTAAGTCTATGACATTATTATTTATTGATTTTATTTTGTTTTATTTCTTTGATCACCAACTGCCACGACAACACACTCGTTTTTTTTTTATGCAGTACTCCTGACGAACTTCACCCATTGCCCGCATCGTACCGGCTCTTAAGGTAGCTTGTGTTCGAGCAGCAGGACAAGCTCGCCATCCCGCCCGCTGCTTTCCTGCATTATTGCTCACGAAAACACAACGCACCCAGGGGAGAGATACCATGGTAAATAGGTAACCTATTTACCATGGTATCCCTCCCCTGCGGCGGCTGTTCTTGATCTCCGGCTGCTCATGATCTCCGTGAACGCACCCGCTGTCTCCAAACCTTTTTTGAGCAGCACATTGAAGCGCTTGAAAACACAGCACAACATTCCCTAATAACACTTGCAATGCATTATGACTTCAAATGTATGACTTTAAGTCTATGACATTATTATTTATTGATTTTATTTTGTTTTATTTCTTTGATCACCAACTGCCACGACAACACACTCGTTTTTTTTACGCAGTACTCCTGACGAACTTCACCCATTGCCCGCATCGTACCGGCTCTTAAGGTAGCTTGTGTTGGAGCAGCAGGACAAGCTCGCCATCCCGCCCGCTGCTTTCCTGCATTATTGCTCACGAAAACACAACGCACCCAGGGGAGAGATACCATGGTAAATAGGTAACCTATTTACCATGGTATCCCTCCCCTGCGGCGGCTGCTCTTGATCTCCGGCTGCTCATGATCTCCGTGAACGCACCCGCTGTCTCCAAACCTTGCAGAGCAGCACATTGAAGCGCTTGAAAACACAGCACAGCATTCCCTAATAACACTTGCAATGCATTATGACTTCAAAGGTATGACTTTAAGTCTATGACATTATTATTTATTGATTTTATTTTGTTTTATTTCTTTGATCACCAACTGCCACGACAACACACTCGTTTTTTTTTTATGCAGTACTCCTGACGAACTTCACCCATTGCCCGCATCGTACCGGCTCTTAAGGTAGCTTGTGTTGGAGCAGCAGGACAAGCTCGCCATCCCGCCCGCTGCTTTCCTGCATTATTGCTCACGAAAACACAACGCACCCAGGGGAGAGATACCATGGTAAATAGGTAACCTATTTACCATGGTATCCCTCCCCTGCGGCGGCTGCTCTTGATCTCCGGCTGCTCATGATCTCCGTGAACGCACCCGCTGTCTCCAAACCTTGCAGAGCAGCACATTGAAGCGCTTGAAAACACAGCACAACATTCCCTAATAACACTTGCAATGCATTATGACTTCAAAGGTATGACTTTAAGTCTATGACATTATTATTTATTGATTTTATTTTGTTTTATTTCTTTGATCACCAACTGCCACGATAACACACTCGTTTTTTTTATGCAGTACTCCTGACGAACTTCACCCATTGCCCGCATCGTACCGGCTCTTAAGGTAGCTTGTGTTGGAGCAGCAGGACAAGCTCGCCATCCCGCCCGCTGCTTTCCTGCATTATTGCTCACGAAAACACAACGCACCCAGGGGAGAGATACCATGGTAAATAGGTAACCTATTTACCATGGTATCCCTCCCCTGCGGCGGCTGCTCTTGATCTCCGGCTGCTCATGATCTCCGTGAACGCACCCGCTGTCTCCAAACCTTGCAGAGCAGCACATTGAAGCGCTTGAAAACACAGCACAACATTCCCTAATAACACTTGCAATGCATTATGACTTCAAAGGTATGACTTTAAGTCTATGACATTATTATTTATTGATTTTATTTTGTTTTATTTCTTTGATCACCAACTGCCACGACAACACACTCGTTTTTTTTTATGCAGTACTCCTGACGAACTTCACCCATTGCCCGCATCGTACCGGCTCTTAAGGTAGCTTGTGTTGGAGCAGCAGGACAAGCTCGCCATCCCGCCCGATGCTTTCCTGCATTATTGCTCACCAAAACACAACGCACACAGGGGAGAGATACCATGGTAAATAGGTAACCTATTTACCATGGTATCCCTCCCCTGCGGCGGCTGCTCTTGATCTCCGGCTGCTCATGATCTCCGTGAACGCACCCGCTGTCTCCAAACCTTGCAGAGCAGCACATTGAAGCGCTTGAAAACACAGCACAACATTCCCTAATAACACTTGCAATGCATTATGACTTCAAAGGTATGACTTTAAGTCTATGACATTATTATTTATTGATTTTATTTTGTTTTATTTCTTTGATCACCAACTGCCACGACAACACACTCGTTTTTTTTTTATGCAGTACTCCTGACGAACTTCACCCATTGCCCGCATCGTACCGGCTCTTAAGGTAGCTTGTGTTGGAGCAGCAGGACAAGCTCGCCATCCCGCCCGCTGCTTTCCTGCATTATTGCTCACGAAAACACAACGCACCCAGGGGAGAGATACCATGGTAAATAGGTAACCTATTTACCATGGTATCCCTCCCCTGCGGCGGCTGCTCTTGATCTCCGGCTGCTCATGATCTCCGTGAACGCACCCGCTGTCTCCAAACCTTGCAGAGCAGCACATTGAAGCGCTTGAAAACACAGCACAACATTCCCTAATAACACTTGCAATGCATTATGACTTCAAAGGTATGACTTTAAGTCTATGACATTATTATTTATTGATTTTATTTTGTTTTATTTCTTTGATCACCAACTGCCACGACAACACACTCGTTTTTTTTACGCAGTACTCCTGACGAACTTCACCCATTGCCCGCATCGTACCGGCTCTTAAGGTAGCTTGTGTTGGAGCAGCAGGACAAGCTCGCCATCCCGCCCGCTGCTTTCCTGCATTATTGCTCACGAAAACACAACGCACCCAGGGGAGAGATACCATGGTAAATAGGTAACCTATTTACCATGGTATCCCTCCCCTGCGGCGGCTGCTCTTGATCTCCGGCTGCTCATGATCTCCGTGAACGCACCCGCTGTCTCCAAACCTTGCAGAGCAGCACATTGAAGCGCTTGAAAACACAGCACAACATTCCCTAATAACACTTGCAATGCATTATGACTTCAAAGGTATGACTTTAAGTCTATGACATTATTATTTATTGATTTTATTTTGTTTTATTTCTTTGATCACCAACTGCCACGACAACACACTCGTTTTTTTTACGCAGTACTCCTGACGAACTTCACCCATTGCCCGCATCGTACCGGCTCTTAAGGTAGCTTGTGTTGGAGCAGCAGGACAAGCTCGCCATCCCGCCCGCTGCTTTCCTGCATTATTGCTCACGAAAACACAACGCACCCAGGGGAGAGATACCATGGTAAATAGGTAACCTATTTACCATGGTATCCCTCCCCTGCGGCGGCTGCTCTTGATCTCCGGCTGCTCATGATCTCCGTGAACGCACCCGCTGTCTCCAAACCTTGCAGAGCAGCACATTGAAGCGCTTGAAAACACAGCACAACATTCCCTAATAACACTTGCAATGCATTATGACTTCAAAGGTATGACTTTAAGTCTATGACATTATTATTTATTGATTTTATTTTGTTTTATTTCTTTGATCACCAACTGCCACGACAACACACTCGTTTTTTTTTTATGCAGTACTCCTGACGAACTTCACCCATTGCCCGCATCGTACCGGCTCTTAAGGTAGCTTGTGTTGGAGCAGCAGGACAAGCTCGCCATCCCGCCCGCTGCTTTCCTGCATTATTGCTCACGAAAACACAACGCACCCAGGGGAGAGATACCATGGTAAATAGGTAACCTATTTACCATGGTATCCCTCCCCTGCGGCGGCTGCTCTTGATCTCCGGCTGCTCATGATCTCCGTGAACGCACCCGCTGTCTCCAAACCTTGCAGAGCAGCACATTGAAGCGCTTGAAAACACAGCACAACATTCCCTAATAACACTTGCAATGCATTATGACTTCAAAGGTATGACTTTAAGTCTATGACATTATTATTTATTGATTTTATTTTGTTTTATTTCTTTGATCACCAACTGCCACGACAACACACTCGTTTTTTTTCTGCAGTACTCCTGACGAACTTCACCCATTGCCCGCATCGTACCGGCTCTTAAGGTAGCTTGTGTTGGAGCAGCAGGACAAGCTCGCCATCCCGCCCGCTGCTTTCCTGCATTATTGCTCACGAAAACACAACGCACCCAGGGGAGAGATACCATGGTAAATAGGTAACCTATTTACCATGGTATCCCTCCCCTGCGGCGGCTGCTCTTGATCTCCGGCTGCTCATGATCTCCGTGAACGCACCCGCTGTCTCCAAACCTTGCAGAGCAGCACATTGAAGCGCTTGAAAACACAGCACAACATTCCCTAATAACACTTGCAATGCATTATGACTTCAAAGGTATGACTTTAAGTCTATGACATTATTATTTATTGATTTTATTTTGTTTTATTTCTTTGATCACCAACTGCCACGACAACACACTCGTTTTTTTTTTATGCAGTACTCCTGACGAACTTCACCCATTGCCCGCATCGTACCGGCTCTTAAGGTAGCTTGTGTTGGAGCAGCAGGACAAGCTCGCCATCCCGCCCGCTGCTTTCCTGCATTATTGCTCACGAAAACACAACGCACCCAGGGGAGAGATACCATGGTAAATAGGTAACCTATTTACCATGGTATCCCTCCCCTGCGGCGGCTGCTCTTGATCTCCGGCTGCTCATGATCTCCGTGAACGCACCCGCTGTCTCCAAACCTTGCAGAGCAGCACATTGAAGCGCTTGAAAACACAGCACAACATTCCCTAATAACACTTGCAATGCATTATGACTTCAAAGGTATGACTTTAAGTCTATAACATTATTATTTATTGATTTTATTTTGTTTTATTTCTTTGATCACCAACTGCCACGACAACACACTCGTTTTTTTTTTATGCAGTACTCCTGACGAACTTCACCCATTTCCCGCATCGTACCGGCTCTTAAGGTAGCTTGTGTTGGAGCAGCAGGACAAGCTCGCCATCCCGCCCGCTGCTTTCCTGCATTATTGCTCACCAAAACACAACGCACCCAGGGGAGAGATACCATGGTAAATAGGTAACCTATTTACCATGGTATCCCTCCCCTGCGGCGGCTGCTCTTGATCTCCGGCTGCTCATGATCTCCGTGAACGCACCCGCTGTCTCCAAACCTTGCAGAGCAGCACATTGAAGCGCTTGAAAACACAGCACAACATTCCCTAATAACACTTGCAATGCATTATGACTTCAAAGGTATGACTTTAAGTCTATGACATTATTATTTATTGATTTTATTTTGTTTTATTTCTTTGATCACCAACTGCCACGACAACACACTCGTTTTTTTTATGCAGTACTCCTGACGAACTTCACCCATTGCCCGCATCGTACCGGCTCTTGAGGTAGCTTGTGTTGGAGCAGCAGGACAAGCTCGCCATCCCGCCCGCTGCTTTCCTGCATTATTGCTCACGAAAACACAACGCACCCAGGGGAGAGATACCATGGTAAATAGGTAACCTATATTTACCATGGTATCCCTCCCCTGCGGCGGCTGCTCTTGATCTCCGGCTGCTCATGATCTCCGTGAACGCACCCGCTGTCTCCAAACCTTGCAGAGCAGCACATTGAAGCGCTTGAAAACACAGCACAACATTCCCTAATAACACTTGCAATGCATTATGACTTCAAAGATATGACTTTAAGTCTATGACATTATTATTTATTGATTTTATTTTGTTTTATTTCTTTGATCACCAACTGCCACGACAACACACTCGTTTTTTTTTATGCAGTACTCCTGGCGAACTTCACCCATTGCCCTCATCGTACCGGCTCTTAAGGTAGCTTGTGTTGGAGCAGCAGGACAAGCTCGCCATCCCGCCCGCTGCTTTCCTGCATTATTGCTCACGAAAACACAACGCACCCAGGGGAGAGATACCATGGTAAATCGGTAACCTATTTACCATGGTATCCCTCCCCTGCGGCGGCTGCTCTTGATCTCCGGCTGCTCATGATCTCCGTGAACGCACCCGCTGTCTCCAAACCTTGCAGAGCAGCACATTGAAGCGCTTGAAAACACAGCACAACATTCCCTAATAACACTTGCAATGCATTATGACTTCAAAGGTATGACTTTAAGTCTATGACATTATTATTTATTGATTTTATTTTGTTTTATTTCTTTGATCACCAACTGCCACGACAACACACTCGTTTTTTTTTTATGCAGTACTCCTGACGAACTTCACCCATTGCCCGCATCGTACCGGCTCTTAAGGTAGCTTGTGTTGGAGCAGCAGGACAAGCTCGCCATCCCGCCCGCTGCTTTCCTGCATTATTGCTCACGAAAACACAACGCACCCAGGGGAGAGATACCATGGTAAATAGGTAACCTATTTACCATGGTATCCCTCCCCTGCGGCGGCTGCTCTTGATCTCCGGCTGCTCATGATCTCCGTGAACGCACCCGCTGTCTCCAAACCTTGCAGAGCAGCACATTGAAGCGCTTGAAAACACAGCACAACATTCCCTAATAACACTTGCAATGCATTATGACTTCAAAGGTATGACTTTAAGTCTATGACATTATTATTTATTGATTTTATTTTGTTTTATTTCTTTGATCACCAACTGCCACGACAACACACTCGTTTTTTTTCTGCAGTACTCCTGACGAACTTCACCCATTGCCCGCATCGTACCGGCTCTTGAGGTAGCTTGTGTTGGAGCAGCAGGACAAGCTCGCCATCCCGCCCGCTGCTTTCCTGCATTATTGCTCACGAAAACACAACGCACCCAGGGGAGAGATACCATGGTAAATAGGTAACCTATATTTACCATGGTATCCCTCCCCTGCGGCGGCTGCTCTTGATCTCCGGCTGCTCATGATCTCCGTGAACGCACCCGCTGTCTCCAAACCTTGCAGAGCAGCACATTGAAGCGCTTGAAAACACAGCACAACATTCCCTAATAACACTTGCAATGCATTATGACTTCAAAGATATGACTTTAAGTCTATGACATTATTATTTATTGATTTTATTTTGTTTTATTTCTTTGATCACCAACTGCCACGACAACACACTCGTTTTTTTTATGCAGTACTCCTGGCGAACTTCACCCATTGCCCTCATCGTACCGGCTCTTAAGGTAGCTTGTGTTGGAGCAGCAGGACAAGCTCGCCATCCCGCCCGCTGCTTTCCTGCATTATTGCTCACGAAAACACAACGCACCCAGGGGAGAGATACCATGGTAAATAGGTAACCTATTTACCATGGTATCCCTCCCCTGCGGCGGCTGCTCTTGATCTCCGGCTGCTCATGATCTCCGTGAACGCACCCGCTGTCTCCAAACCTTGCAGAGCAGCACATTGAAGCGCTTGAAAACACAGCACAACATTCCCTAATAACACTTGCAATGCATTATGACTTCAAAGGTATGACTTTAAGTCTATGACATTATTATTTATTGATTTTATTTTGTTTTATTTCTTTGATCACCAACTGCCACGACAACACACTCGTTTTTTTTATGCAGTACTCCTGACGAACTTCACCCATTGCCCGCATCGTACCGGCTCTTAAGGTAGCTTGTGTTGGAGCAGCAGGACAAGCTCGCCATCCCGCCCGCTGCTTTCCTGCATTATTGCTCACGAAAACACAACGCACCCAGGGGAGAGATACCATGGTAAATAGGTAACCTATTTACCATGGTATCCCTCCCCTGCGGCGGCTGCTCTTGATCTCCGGCTGCTCATGATCTCCGTGAACGCACCCGCTGTCTCCAAACCTTGCAGAGCAGCACATTGAAGCGCTTGAAAACACAGCACAACATTCCCTAATAACACTTGCAATGCATTATGACTTCAAAGGTATGACTTTAAGTCTATAACATTATTATTTATTGATTTTATTTTGTTTTATTTCTTTGATCACCAACTGCCACGACAACACACTCGTTTTTTTTTTATGCAGTACTCCTGACGAACTTCACCCATTTCCCGCATCGTACCGGCTCTTAAGGTAGCTTGTGTTGGAGCAGCAGGACAAGCTCGCCATCCCGCCCGCTGCTTTCCTGCATTATTGCTCACCAAAACACAACGCACCCAGGGGAGAGATACCATGGTAAATAGGTAACCTATTTACCATGGTATCCCTCCCCTGCGGCGGCTGCTCTTGATCTCCGGCTGCTCATGATCTCCGTGAACGCACCCGCTGTCTCCAAACCTTGCAGAGCAGCACATTGAAGCGCTTGAAAACACAGCACAACATTCCCTAATAACACTTGCAATGCATTATGACTTCAAAGGTATGACTTTAAGTCTATGACATTATTATTTATTGATTTTATTTTGTTTTATTTCTTTGATCACCAACTGCCACGACAACACACTCGTTTTTTTTATGCAGTACTCCTGACGAACTTCACCCATTGCCCGCATCGTACCGGCTCTTGAGGTAGCTTGTGTTGGAGCAGCAGGACAAGCTCGCCATCCCGCCCGCTGCTTTCCTGCATTATTGCTCACGAAAACACAACGCACCCAGGGGAGAGATACCATGGTAAATAGGTAACCTATATTTACCATGGTATCCCTCCCCTGCGGCGGCTGCTCTTGATCTCCGGCTGCTCATGATCTCCGTGAACGCACCCGCTGTCTCCAAACCTTGCAGAGCAGCACATTGAAGCGCTTGAAAACACAGCACAACATTCCCTAATAACACTTGCAATGCATTATGACTTCAAAGGTATGACTTTAAGTCTATGACATTATTATTTATTGATTTTATTTTGTTTTATTTCTTTGATCACCAACTGCCACGACAACACACTCGTTTTTTTTTTATGCAGTACTCCTGACGAACTTCACCCATTGCCCGCATCGTACCGGCTCTTAAGGTAGCTTGTGTTGGAGCAGCAGGACAAGCTCGCCATCCCGCCCGCTGCTTTCCTGCATTATTGCTCACGAAAACACAACGCACCCAGGGGAGAGATACCATGGTAAATAGGTAACCTATTTACCATGGTATCCCTCCCCTGCGGCGGCTGCTCTTGATCTCCGGCTGCTCATGATCTCCGTGAACGCACCCGCTGTCTCCAAACCTTGCAGAGCAGCACATTGAAGCGCTTGAAAACACAGCACAACATTCCCTAATAACACTTGCAATGCATTATGACTTCAAAGGTATGACTTTAAGTCTATAACATTATTATTTATTGATTTTATTTTGTTTTATTTCTTTGATCACCAACTGCCACGACAACACACTCGTTTTTTTTTTATGCAGTACTCCTGACGAACTTCACCCATTTCCCGCATCGTACCGGCTCTTAAGGTAGCTTGTGTTGGAGCAGCAGGACAAGCTCGCCATCCCGCCCGCTGCTTTCCTGCATTATTGCTCACCAAAACACAACGCACCCAGGGGAGAGATACCATGGTAAATAGGTAACCTATTTACCATGGTATCCCTCCCCTGCGGCGGCTGCTCTTGATCTCCGGCTGCTCATGATCTCCGTGAACGCACCCGCTGTCTCCAAACCTTGCAGAGCAGCACATTGAAGCGCTTGAAAACACAGCACAACATTCCCTAATAACACTTGCAATGCATTATGACTTCAAAGGTATGACTTTAAGTCTATGACATTATTATTTATTGATTTTATTTTGTTTTATTTCTTTGATCACCAACTGCCACGACAACACACTCGTTTTTTTTATGCAGTACTCCTGACGAACTTCACCCATTGCCCGCATCGTACCGGCTCTTGAGGTAGCTTGTGTTGGAGCAGCAGGACAAGCTCGCCATCCCGCCCGCTGCTTTCCTGCATTATTGCTCACGAAAACACAACGCACCCAGGGGAGAGATACCATGGTAAATAGGTAACCTATATTTACCATGGTATCCCTCCCCTGCGGCGGCTGCTCTTGATCTCCGGCTGCTCATGATCTCCGTGAACGCACCCGCTGTCTCCAAACCTTGCAGAGCAGCACATTGAAGCGCTTGAAAACACAGCACAACATTCCCTAATAACACTTGCAATGCATTATGACTTCAAAGATATGACTTTAAGTCTATGACATTATTATTTATTGATTTTATTTTGTTTTATTTCTTTGATCACCAACTGCCACGACAACACACTCGTTTTTTTTTATGCAGTACTCCTGGCGAACTTCACCCATTGCCCTCATCGTACCGGCTCTTAAGGTAGCTTGTGTTGGAGCAGCAGGACAAGCTCGCCATCCCGCCCGCTGCTTTCCTGCATTATTGCTCACGAAAACACAACGCACCCAGGGGAGAGATACCATGGTAAATCGGTAACCTATTTACCATGGTATCCCTCCCCTGCGGCGGCTGCTCTTGATCTCCGGCTGCTCATGATCTCCGTGAACGCACCCGCTGTCTCCAAACCTTGCAGAGCAGCACATTGAAGCGCTTGAAAACACAGCACAACATTCCCTAATAACACTTGCAATGCATTATGACTTCAAAGGTATGACTTTAAGTCTATGACATTATTATTTATTGATTTTATTTTGTTTTATTTCTTTGATCACCAACTGCCACGACAACACACTCGTTTTTTTTTTATGCAGTACTCCTGACGAACTTCACCCATTGCCCGCATCGTACCGGCTCTTAAGGTAGCTTGTGTTGGAGCAGCAGGACAAGCTCGCCATCCCGCCCGCTGCTTTCCTGCATTATTGCTCACGAAAACACAACGCACCCAGGGGAGAGATACCATGGTAAATAGGTAACCTATTTACCATGGTATCCCTCCCCTGCGGCGGCTGCTCTTGATCTCCGGCTGCTCATGATCTCCGTGAACGCACCCGCTGTCTCCAAACCTTGCAGAGCAGCACATTGAAGCGCTTGAAAACACAGCACAACATTCCCTAATAACACTTGCAATGCATTATGACTTCAAAGGTATGACTTTAAGTCTATGACATTATTATTTATTGATTTTATTTTGTTTTATTTCTTTGATCACCAACTGCCACGACAACACACTCGTTTTTTTTCTGCAGTACTCCTGACGAACTTCACCCATTGCCCGCATCGTACCGGCTCTTGAGGTAGCTTGTGTTGGAGCAGCAGGACAAGCTCGCCATCCCGCCCGCTGCTTTCCTGCATTATTGCTCACGAAAACACAACGCACCCAGGGGAGAGATACCATGGTAAATAGGTAACCTATATTTACCATGGTATCCCTCCCCTGCGGCGGCTGCTCTTGATCTCCGGCTGCTCATGATCTCCGTGAACGCACCCGCTGTCTCCAAACCTTGCAGAGCAGCACATTGAAGCGCTTGAAAACACAGCACAACATTCCCTAATAACACTTGCAATGCATTATGACTTCAAAGATATGACTTTAAGTCTATGACATTATTATTTATTGATTTTATTTTGTTTTATTTCTTTGATCACCAACTGCCACGACAACACACTCGTTTTTTTTATGCAGTACTCCTGGCGAACTTCACCCATTGCCCTCATCGTACCGGCTCTTAAGGTAGCTTGTGTTGGAGCAGCAGGACAAGCTCGCCATCCCGCCCGCTGCTTTCCTGCATTATTGCTCACGAAAACACAACGCACCCAGGGGAGAGATACCATGGTAAATAGGTAACCTATTTACCATGGTATCCCTCCCCTGCGGCGGCTGCTCTTGATCTCCGGCTGCTCATGATCTCCGTGAACGCACCCGCTGTCTCCAAACCTTGCAGAGCAGCACATTGAAGCGCTTGAAAACACAGCACAACATTCCCTAATAACACTTGCAATGCATTATGACTTCAAAGGTATGACTTTAAGTCTATGACATTATTATTTATTGATTTTATTTTGTTTTATTTCTTTGATCACCAACTGCCACGACAACACACTCGTTTTTTTTATGCAGTACTCCTGACGAACTTCACCCATTGCCCGCATCGTACCGGCTCTTAAGGTAGCTTGTGTTGGAGCAGCAGGACAAGCTCGCCATCCCGCCCGCTGCTTTCCTGCATTATTGCTCACGAAAACACAACGCACCCAGGGGAGAGATACCATGGTAAATAGGTAACCTATTTACCATGGTATCCCTCCCCTGCGGCGGCTGCTCTTGATCTCCGGCTGCTCATGATCTCCGTGAACGCACCCGCTGTCTCCAAACCTTGCAGAGCAGCACATTGAAGCGCTTGAAAACACAGCACAACATTCCCTAATAACACTTGCAATGCATTATGACTTCAAAGGTATGACTTTAAGTCTATAACATTATTATTTATTGATTTTATTTTGTTTTATTTCTTTGATCACCAACTGCCACGACAACACACTCGTTTTTTTTTTATGCAGTACTCCTGACGAACTTCACCCATTTCCCGCATCGTACCGGCTCTTAAGGTAGCTTGTGTTGGAGCAGCAGGACAAGCTCGCCATCCCGCCCGCTGCTTTCCTGCATTATTGCTCACCAAAACACAACGCACCCAGGGGAGAGATACCATGGTAAATAGGTAACCTATTTACCATGGTATCCCTCCCCTGCGGCGGCTGCTCTTGATCTCCGGCTGCTCATGATCTCCGTGAACGCACCCGCTGTCTCCAAACCTTGCAGAGCAGCACATTGAAGCGCTTGAAAACACAGCACAACATTCCCTAATAACACTTGCAATGCATTATGACTTCAAAGGTATGACTTTAAGTCTATGACATTATTATTTATTGATTTTATTTTGTTTTATTTCTTTGATCACCAACTGCCACGACAACACACTCGTTTTTTTTATGCAGTACTCCTGACGAACTTCACCCATTGCCCGCATCGTACCGGCTCTTGAGGTAGCTTGTGTTGGAGCAGCAGGACAAGCTCGCCATCCCGCCCGCTGCTTTCCTGCATTATTGCTCACGAAAACACAACGCACCCAGGGGAGAGATACCATGGTAAATAGGTAACCTATATTTACCATGGTATCCCTCCCCTGCGGCGGCTGCTCTTGATCTCCGGCTGCTCATGATCTCCGTGAACGCACCCGCTGTCTCCAAACCTTGCAGAGCAGCACATTGAAGCGCTTGAAAACACAGCACAACATTCCCTAATAACACTTGCAATGCATTATGACTTCAAAGGTATGACTTTAAGTCTATGACATTATTATTTATTGATTTTATTTTGTTTTATTTCTTTGATCACCAACTGCCACGACAACACACTCGTTTTTTTACGCAGTACTCCTGACGAACTTCACCCATTGCCCGCATCGTACCGGATCTTGAGGTAGCTTGTGTTGGAGCAGCAGGACAAGCTCGCCATCCCGCCCGCTGCTTTCCTGCATTATTGCTCACGAAAACACAACGCACCCAGGGGAGAGATACCATGGTAAATAGGTAACCTATTTACCATGGTATCCCTCCCCTGCGGCGGCTGCTCTTGATCTCCGGCTGCTCATGATCTCCGTGAACGCACCCGCTGTCTCCAAACCTTGCAGAGCAGCACATTGAAGCGCTTGAAAACACAGCACAACATTCCCTAATAACACTTGCAATGCATTATGACTTCAAAGGTATGACTTTAAGTCTATGACATTATTATTTATTGATTTTATTTTGTTTTATTTCTTTGATCACCAACTGCCACGACAACACAATCGTTTTTTTTATGCAGTACTCCTGACGAACTTCACCCATTGCCCGCATCGTACCGGCTCTTAAGGTAGCTTGTGTTGGAGCAGCAGGACAAGCTCGCCATCCCGCCCGCTGCTTTCCTGCATTATTGCTCACGAAAACACAACGCACCCAGGGGAGAGATACCATGGTAAATAGGTAACCTATTTACCATGGTATCCCTCCCCTGCGGCGGCTGCTCTTGATCTCCGGCTGCTCATGATCTCCGTGAACGCACGCGCTGTCTCCAAACCTTGCAGAGCAGCACATTGAAGCGCTTAAAAACACAGCACAACATTCCCTAATAACACTTGCAATGCATTATGACTTCAAAGGTATGACTTTAAGTCTATGACATTATTATTTATTGATTTTATTTTGTTTTATTTCTTTGATCACCAACTGCCACGACAACACACTCGTTTTTTTTTATGCAGTACTCCTGACGAACTTCACCCATTGCCCGCATCGTACCGGCTCTTAAGGTAGCTTGTGTTGGAGCAGCAGGACAAGCTCGCCATCCCGCCCGCTGCTTTCCTGCATTATTGCTCACCAAAACACAACGCACCCAGGGCAGAGATACCATGGTAAATAGGTAACCTATTTACCATGGTATCCCTCCCCTGCGGCGGCTGCTCTTGATCTCCGGCTGCTCATGATCTCCGTGAACGCACCCGCTGTCTCCAAACCTTGCAGAGCAGCACATTGAAGCGCTTGAAAACACAGCACAACATTCCCTAATAACACTTGCAATGCATTATGACTTCAAAGGTATGACTTTAAGTCTATGACATTATTATTTATTGATTTTATTTTGTTTTATTTCTTTGATCACCAACTGCCACGACAACACACTCGTTTTTTTTTTATGCAGTACTCCTGACGAACTTCACCCATTGCCCGCATCGTACCGGCTCTTAAGGTAGCTTGTGTTGGAGCAGCAGGACAAGCTCGCCATCCCGCCCGCTGCTTTCCTGCATTATTGCTCACCAAAACACAACGCACCCAGGGCAGAGATACCATGGTAAATAGGTAACCTATTTACCATGGTATCCCTCCCCTGCGGCGGCTGCTCTTGATCTCCGGCTGCTCATGATCTCCGTGAACGCACCCGCTGTCTCCAAACCTTGCAGAGCAGCACATTGAAGCGCTTGAAAACACAGCACAACATTCCCTAATAACACTTGCAATGCATTATGACTTCAAAGGTATGACTTTAAGTCTATGACATTATTATTTATTGATTTTATTTTGTTTTATTTCTTTGATCACCAACTGCCACGACAACACACTCGTTTTTTTTTATGCAGTACTCCTGACGAACTTCACCCATTGCCCGCATCGTACCGGCTCTTAAGGTAGCTTGTGTTGGAGCAGCAGGACAAGCTCGCCATCCCGCCCGCTGCTTTCCTGCATTATTGCTCACGAAAACACAACGCACCCAGGGGAGAGATACCATGGTAAATAGGTAACCTATTTACCATGGTATCCCTCCCCTGCGGCGGCTGCTCTTGATCTCCGGCTGCTCATGATCTCCGTGAACGCACCCGCTGTCTCCAAACCTTGCAGAGCAGCACATTGAAGCGCTTGAAAACACAGCACAACATTCCCTAATAACACTTGCAATGCATTATGACTTCAAAGGTATGACTTTAAGTCTATGACATTATTATTTATTGATTTTATTTTGTTTTATTTCTTTGATCACCAACTGCCACGACAACACACTCGTTTTTTTTTATGCAGTACTCCTGACGAACTTCACCCATTGCCCGCATCGTACCGGCTCTTAAGGTAGCTTGTGTTGGAGCAGCAGGACAAGCTCGCCATCCCGCCCGCTGCTTTCCTGCATTATTGCTCACCAAAACACAACGCACCCAGGGCAGAGATACCATGGTAAATAGGTAACCTATTTACCATGGTATCCCTCCCCTGCGGCGGCTGCTCTTGATCTCCGGCTGCTCATGATCTCCGTGAACGCACCCGCTGTCTCCAAACCTTGCAGAGCAGCACATTGAAGCGCTTGAAAACACAGCACAACATTCCCTAATAACACTTGCAATGCATTATGACTTCAAAGGTATGACTTTAAGTCTATGACATTATTATTTATTGATTTTATTTTGTTTTATTTCTTTGATCACCAACTGCCACGACAACACACTCGTTTTTTTTTTATGCAGTACTCCTGACGAACTTCACCCATTGCCCGCATCGTACCGGCTCTTAAGGTAGCTTGTGTTGGAGCAGCAGGACAAGCTCGCCATCCCGCCCGCTGCTTTCCTGCATTATTGCTCACCAAAACACAACGCACCCAGGGCAGAGATACCATGGTAAATAGGTAACCTATTTACCATGGTATCCCTCCCCTGCGGCGGCTGCTCTTGATCTCCGGCTGCTCATGATCTCCGTGAACGCACCCGCTGTCTCCAAACCTTGCAGAGCAGCACATTGAAGCGCTTGAAAACACAGCACAACATTCCCTAATAACACTTGCAATGCATTATGACTTCAAAGGTATGACTTTAAGTCTATGACATTATTATTTATTGATTTTATTTTGTTTTATTTCTTTGATCACCAACTGCCACGACAACACACTCGTTTTTTTTTATGCAGTACTCCTGACGAACTTCACCCATTGCCCGCATCGTACCGGCTCTTAAGGTAGCTTGTGTTGGAGCAGCAGGACAAGCTCGCCATCCCGCCCGCTGCTTTCCTGCATTATTGCTCACGAAAACACAACGCACCCAGGGGAGAGATACCATGGTAAATAGGTAACCTATTTACCATGGTATCCCTCCCCTGCGGCGGCTGCTCTTGATCTCCGGCTGCTCATGATCTCCGTGAACGCACCCGCTGTCTCCAAACCTTGCAGAGCAGCACATTGAAGCGCTTGAAAACACAGCACAACATTCCCTAATAACACTTGCAATGCATTATGACTTCAAAGGTATGACTTTAAGTCTATGACATTATTATTTATTGATTTTATTTTGTTTTATTTCTTTGATCACCAACTGCCACGACAACACACTCGTTTTTTTTATGCAGTACTCCTGACGAACTTCACCCATTGCCCGCATCGTACCGGCTCTTAAGGTAGCTTGTGTTGGAGCAGCAGGACAAGCTCGCCATCCCGCCCGCTGCTTTCCTGCATTATTGCTCACGAAAACACAACGCACCCAGGGGAGAGATACCATGGTAAATAGGTAACCTATTTACCATGGTATCCCTCCCCTGCGGCGGCTGCTCTTGATCTCCGGCTGCTCATGATCTCCGTGAACGCACCCGCTTTCTCCAAAACTTGTAGAGCAGCAAATTGAAGCGCTTGAAAACACAGCACAACATTCCCTAATAACACTTGCAATGCATTATGACTTCAAAGGTATGACTTTAAGTCTATGACATTATTATTTATTGATTTTATTTTGTTTTATTTCTTTGATCACCAACTGCCACGACAACACACTCGTTTTTTTTATGCAGTACTCCTGACGAACTTCACCCATTGCCCGCATCGTACGGGCTCTTAAGGTAGCTTGTGTTGGAGCAGCAGGACAAGCTCGCCATCCCGCCCGCTGCTTTCCTGCATTATTGCTCACGAAAACACAACGCACCCAGGGGAGAGATACCATGGTAAATAGGTAACCTATTTACCATGGTATCCCTCCCCTGCGGCGGCTGCTCTTGATCTCCGGCTGCTCATGATCTCCGTGAACGCACCCGCTGTCTCCAAACCTTGCAGAGCAGCACATTGAAGCGCTTGAAAACACAGCACAACATTCCCTAATAACACTTGCAATGCATTATGACTTCAAAGGTATGACTTTAAGTCTATGACATTATTATTTATTGATTTTATTTTGTTTTATTTCTTTGATCACCAACTGCCACGACAACACACTCGTTTTTTTTATGCAGTACTCCTGACGAACTTCACACATTGCCCGCATCGTACCGGCTCTTAAGGTAGCTTGTGTTGGAGCAGCAGGACAAGCTCGCCATCCCGCCCGCTGCTTTCCTGCATTATTGCTCACGAAAACACAACGCACCCAGGGGAGAGATACCATGGTAAATAGGTAACCTATTTACCATGGTATCCCTCCCCTGCGGCGGCTGCTCTTGATCTCCGGCTGCTCATGATCTCCGTGAACGCACCCGCTGTCTCCAAACCTTGCAGAGCAGCACATTGAAGCGCTTGAAAACACAGCACAACATTCCCTAATAACACTTGCAATGCATTATGACTTCAAAGGTATGACTTTAAGTCTATGACATTATTATTTATTGATTTTATTTTGTTTTATTTCTTTGATCACCAACTGCCACGACAACACACTCGTTTTTTTATGCAGTACTCCTGACGAACTTCACCCATTGCCCGCATCGTACCGGCTCTTAAGGTAGCTTGTGTTGGAGCAGCAGGACAAGCTCGCCATCCCGCCCGCTGCTTTCCTGCATTATTGCTCACGAAAACACAACGCACCCAGGGGAGAGATACCATGGTAAATAGGTAACCAATTTACCATGGTATCCCTCCCCTGCGGCGGCTGCTCTTGATCTCCGGCTGCTCATGATCTCCGTGAACGCACCCGCTGTCTCCAAACCTTGCAGAGCAGCACATTGAAGCGCTTGAAAACACAGCACAACATTCCCTAATAACACTTGCAATGCATTATGACTTCAAAGGTATGACTTTAAGTCTATGACATTATTATTTATTGATTTTATTTTGTTTTATTTCTTTGATCACCAACTGCCACGACAACACACTCGTTTTTTTTATGCAGTACTCCTGACGAACTTCACCCATTGCCCGCATCGTACCGGCTCTTAAGGTAGCTTGTGTTGGAGCAGCAGGACAAGCTCGCCATCCCGCCCGCTGCTTTCCTGCATTATTGCTCACGAAAACACAACGCACCCAGGGGAGAGATAGATAACCTATTTACCATGGTATCCCTCCCCTGCGGCGGCTGCTCTTGATCTCCGGCTGCTCATGATCTCCGTGAACGCACCCGCTGTCTCCAAACCTTGCAGAGCAGCACATTGAAGCGCTTGAAAACACAGCACAACATTCCCTAATAACACTTGCAATGCATTATGACTTCAAAGGTATGACTTTAAGTCTATGACATTATTATTTATTGATTTTATTTTGTTTTATTTCTTTGATCACCAACTGCCTCGACAACACACTCGTTTTTTTTATGCAGTACTCCTGACGAACTTCACCCATTGCCCGCATCGTACCGGCTCTTAAGGTAGCTTGTGTTGGAGCAGCAGGACAAGCTCGCCATCCCGCCCGCTGCTTTCCTGCATTATTGCTCACCAAAACACAACGCACCCAGGTTAGAGATACCATGGTATCCCTCCCCTGCGGCGGCTGCTCTTGATCTCCGGCTGCTCATGATCTCCGTGAACGCACGCGCTGTCTCCAAACCTTGCAGAGCAGCACATTGAAGCGCTTGAAAACACAGCACAACATTCCCTAATAACACTTGCAATGCATTATGACTTCAAAGGTATGACTTTAAGTCTATGACATTATTATTTATTGATTTTATTTTGTTTTATTTCTTTGATCACCAACTGCCACGACAACACACTCGTTTTTTTTTATGCAGTACTCCTGACGAACTTCACCCATTGCCCGCATCGTACCGGCTCTTAATTTAGCTTGTGTTGGAGCAGCAGGACAAGCTCGCCATCCCGCCCGCTGCTTTCCTGCATTATTGCTCACCAAAACACAACGCACCCAGGGGAGAGATACCATGGTAAATAGGTAACCTATTTACCATGGTATCCCTCCCCTGCGGCGGCTGCTCTTGATCTCCGGCTGCTCATGATCTCCGTGAACGCACCCGCTGTCTCCAAACCTTGCAGAGCAGCACATTGAAGCGCTTGAAAACACAGCACAACATTCCCTAATAACACTTGCAATGCATTATGACTTCAAAGGTATGACTTTAAGTCTATGACATTATTATTTATTGATTTTATTTTGTTTTATTTCTTTGATCACCAACTGCCACGACAACACACTCGTTTTTTTTTATGCAGTACTCCTGACGAACTTCACCCATTGCCCGCATCGTACCGGCTCTTAATTTAGCTTGTGTTGGAGCAGCAGGACAAGCTCGCCATCCCGCCCGCTGCTTTCCTGCATTATTGCTCACCAAAACACAACGCACCCAGGTTAGAGATACCATGGTATCCCTCCCCTGCGGCGGCTGCTCTTGATCTCCGGCTGCTCATGATCTCCGTGAACGCACGCGCTGTCTCCAAACCTTGCAGAGCAGCACATTGAAGCGCTTGAAAACACAGCACAACATTCCCTAATAAAACTTGCAATGCATTATGACTTCAAATGTATGACTTTAAGTCTATGACATTATTATTTATTGATTTTATTTTGTTTTATTTCTTTGATCACCAACTGCCACGACAACACACTCGTTTTTTTATGCAGTACTCCTGACGAACTTCACCCATTGCCCGAATCGTACCGGCTCTTAAGGTAGCTTGTGTTGGAGCAGCAGGACAAGCTCGCCATCCCGCCCGCTGCTTTCCTGCATTATTGCTCACCAAAACACAACGCACCCAGGGGAGAGATACCATGGTAAATAGGTAACCTATTTACCATGGTATCCCTCCCCTGCGGCGGCTGCTCTTGATCTCCGGCTGCTCTTGATCTCCGTGAACGCACCCGCTGTCTCCAAACCTTGCAGAGCAGCACATTGAAGCGCTTGAAAACACAGCACAACATTCCCTAATAACACTTGCAATGCATTATGACTTCAAAGGTATGGCTTCAGGTCTATGACATTATTATTTATTGATTTTATTTTGTTTTATTTCTTTGATCACCAACTGCCACGACAACACACTCGTTTTTTTATGCAGTACTCCTGACGAACTTCACCCATTGCCCGCATCGTACCGGCTCTTAAGGTAGCTTGTGTTGCAGCAGCAGGACAAGCTCGCCATCCCGCCCGCTGCTTTCCTGCCTTATTGCTCGACAAAACACAACGCACCCAGGGGAGAGATACCATGGTAAATAGGTAACCTATTTTCCATGGTATCCCTCCCCTGCGGCGGCTGCTCTTGATCTCCGGCTGCTCTTGATCTCCGTGAACGCACCCGCTGTCTCCAAACCTTGCAGAGCAGCACATTGAAGCGCTTGAAAACACAGCACAACATTCCCTAATAACACTTGCAATGCATTATGACTTCAAAGGTATGACTTTAAGTCTATGACATTATTATTTATTGATTTTATTTTGTTTTATTTCTTTGATCACCAACTGCCACGACAACACACTCGTTTTTTTTATGCAGTACTCCTGACGAACTTCACCCATTGCCCGCATCGTACCGGCTCTTAAGGTAGCTTGTGTTGGAGCAGCAGGACAAGCTCGCCATCCCGCCCGCTGCTTTCCTGCATTATTGCTCACGAAAACACAACGCACCCAGGGGAGAGATACCATGGTAAATAGGCACTGTCTCCAAACCTTGCATAGCAGCACATTGAAGCGCTTGAAAACACAGCACAACATTCCATAATAACACTTGCAATGCATTATGACTTCAAAGGTATGACTTTAAGTCTATGACATTATTATTTATTGATTTTATTTTGTTTTATTTCTTTGATCACCAACTGCCACGACAACACACTCGTTTTTTTTATGCAGTACTCCTGACGAACTTCACCCATTGCCCGCATCGTACCGGCTCTTAAGGTAGCTTGTGTTGGAGCAGCAGGACAAGCTCGCCATCACGCCCGCTGCTTTCCTGCATTACTGCTCACCAAAACCGTTCGCCGAAACAAAAATAGGTAAATAGGTAACCTATTTACCATGGTATCTCTCCCCTGGGTGCCTTGTGTTTTGAGCCGGCTGCTCTTGATCTCCGTGAACGCACGCGCTGTCTCCAAACCTTTGCAGAGCAGCACATTGAAGAGCTTGAAAACACAGCACAACATTCCCTAATAACACTTGTAATGCATTATGACTTCAAAGGTATGACTTTAAGTCTATGACATTATTATTTATTGATTTTATTTTGTTTTATTTCTTTGATCACCACCTGCCACGACAAAACACTCGTTTTTTTTATGCAGTACATCCTGACGAACTTCACCCATTGCCCGCATCGTACCGGCTCTTAAGGTAGCTTGTGTTGCAGCAGCAGGACAAGCTCGCCATCCCGCCCGCTGCTTTCCTGCATTATTGCTCGACAAAACACAACGCACCCAGGGGAGAGATACCATGGTAAATAGGTAACCTATTTACCATGGTATCCCTCCCCTGCGGCGGCTGCTCTTGATCTCCGGCTGCTCTTGATCTCCGTGAACGCACCCGCTGTCTCCAAACCTTGCAGAGCAGCACATTGAAGCGCTTGAAAACACAGCACAACATTCCCTAATAACACTTGCAATGCATTATGACTTCAAAGGTATGACTTTAAGTCACTGACATTATTATTTATTGATTTTATTTTGTTTTATTTCTTTGATCACCAACTGCCACAGCAACACACTCGTTTTTTTTACGCAGTACTCCTGACGAACTTCACCCATTGCCCGCATCGTACCGGCTCTTAAGGTAGCTTGTGTTGGAGCAGCAGGACAAGCTCGCCATCCCGCCCGCTGCTTTCCTGCATTATTGCTCACGAAAACACAACGCACCCAGGGGAGAGATACCATGGTAAATAGGTAACCTATTTACCATGGTATCCCTCCCCTGCGGCGGCTGCTCTTGATCTCCGGCTGCTCATGATCTCCGTGAACGCACGCGCTGTCTCCAAACCTTGCAGAGCAGCACATTGAAGCGCTTAAAAACACAGCACAACATTCCCTAATAACACTTGCAATGCATTATGACTTCAAAGGTATGACTTTAAGTCTATGACATTATTATTTATTGATTTTATTTTGTTTTATTTCTTTGATCACCAACTGCCACGACAACACACTCGTTTTTTTTTATGCAGTACTCCTGACGAACTTCACCCATTGCCCGCATCGTACCGGCTCTTAAGGTAGCTTGTGTTGGAGCAGCAGGACAAGCTCGCCATCCCGCCCGCTGCTTTCCTGCATTATTGCTCGACAAAACACAACGCACCCAGGGGAGAGATACCATGGTAAATAGGTAACCTATTTACCATGGTATCCCTCCCCTGCGGCGGCTGCTCTTGATCTCCGGCTGCTCTTGATCTCCGTGAACGCACCCGCTGTCTCCAAACCTTGCAGAGCAGCACATTGAAGCGCTTGAAAACACAGCACAACATTCCCTAATAACACTTGCAATGCATTATGACTTCAAAGGTATGACTTTAAGTCACTGACATTATTATTTATTGATTTTATTTTGTTTTATTTCTTTGATCACCAACTGCCACAGCAACACACTCGTTTTTTTTACGCAGTACTCCTGACGAACTTCACCCATTGCCCGCATCGTACCGGCTCTTAAGGTAGCTTGTGTTGGAGCAGCAGGACAAGCTCGCCATCCCGCCCGCTGCTTTCCTGCATTATTGCTCACGAAAACACAACGCACCCAGGGGAGAGATACCATGGTAAATAGGTAACCTATTTACCATGGTATCCCTCCCCTGCGGCGGCTGCTCTTGATCTCCGGCTGCTCATGATCTCCGTGAACGCACCCGCTGTCTCCAAACCTTGCAGAGCAGCACATTGAAGCGCTTGAAAACACAGCACAACATTCCCTAATAACACTTGCAATGCATTATGACTTCAAAGGTATGACTTTAAGTCTATGACATTATTATTTATTGATTTTATTTTGTTTTATTTCTTTGATCACCAACTGCCACGACAACACACTCGTTTTTTTTTATGCAGTACTCCTGACGAACTTCACCCATTGCCCGCATCGTATCGGCTCTTAAGGTAGCTTGTGTTGGAGCAGCAGGACAAGCTCGCCATCCCGCCCGCTGCTTTCCTGCATTATTGCTCACGAAAACACAACGCACCCAGGGGAGAGATACCATGGTAAATAGGTAACCTATTTACCATGGTATCCCTCCCCTGCGGCGGCTGCTCTTGATCTCCGGCTGCTCATGATCTCCGTGAACGCACCCGCTGTCTCCAAACCTTGCAGAGCAGCACATTGAAGCGCTTGAAAACACAGCACAACATTCCCTAATAACACTTGCAATGCATTATGACTTCAAAGGTATGACTTTAAGTCTATGACATTATTATTTATTGATTTTATTTTGTTTTATTTCTTTGATCACCAACTGCCATGACAACACACTCGTTTTTTTTTATGCAGTACTCCTGACGAACTTCACCCATTGCCCGCATCGTACCGGCTCTTAAGGTAGCTTGTGTTGGAGCAGCAGGACAAGCTCGCCATCCCGCCCGCTGCTTTCCTGCATTATTGCTCACGAAAACACAACGCACCCAGGGGAGAGATACCATGGTAAATAGGTAACCTATTTACCATGGTATCCCTCCCCTGCGGCGGCTGCTCTTGATCTCCGGCTGCTCATGATCTCCGTGAACGCACCCGCTGTCTCCAAACCTTGCAGAGCAGCACATTGAAGCGCTTGAAAACACAGCACAACATTCCCTAATAACACTTGCAATGCATTATGACTTCAAAGGTATGACTTTAAGTCTATGACATTATTATTTATTGATTTTATTTTGTTTTATTTCTTTGATCACCAACTGCCATGACAACACACTCGTTTTTTTTTATGCAGTACTCCTGACGAACTTCACCCATTGCCCGCATCGTACCGGCTCTTAAGGTAGCTTGTGTTGGAGCAGCAGGACAAGCTCGCCATCCCGCCCGCTGCTTTCCTGCATTATTGCTCACGAAAACACAACGCACCCAGGGGAGAGATACCATGGTAAATAGGTAACCTATTTACCATGGTATCCCTCCCCTGTGGCGGCTGCTCTTGATCTCCAGCTGCTCATGATCTCCGTGAACGCACCCGCTGTCTCCAAACCTTGCAGAGCAGCACATTGAAGCGCTTGAAAACACAGCACAACATTCCCTAATAACACTTGCCATGCATTATGACTTCAAAGGTATGACTTTAAGTCTATGACATTATTATTTATTGATTTTATTTTGTTTTATTTCTTTGATCACCAACTACCACGACAACACACTCGTTTTTTTATGCAGTACTCCTGACGAACTTCACCCATTGCCCGCATCGTACCGGCTCTTAAGGTAGCTTGTGTTGGAGCAGCAGGACAAGCTCGCCATCCCGCCCGCTGCTTTCCTGCATTATTGCTCACGAAAACACAACGCACCCAGGGGAGAGATACCATGGTAAATAGGTAACCTATTTACCATGGTATCCCTCCCCTGCGGCGGCTGCTCTTGATCTCCGGCTGCTCATGATCTCCGTGAACGCACCCGCTGTCTCCAAACCTTGCAGAGCAGCACATTGAAGCGCTTGAAAACACAGCACAACATTCCCTAATAACACTTGCAATGCATTATGACTTCAAAGGTATGACTTTAAGTCTATGACATTATTATTTATTGATTTTATTTTGTTTTATTTCTTTGATCACCAACTGCCACGACAACACACTCTTTTTTTTTATGCAGTACTCCTGACGAACTTCACCCATTGCCCGCATCGTACCGGCTCTTAAGGTAGCTTGTGTTAGAGCAGCAGGACAAGCTCGCCATCCCGCCCGCTGCTTTCCTGCATTATTGCTCACGAAAACACAACGCACCCAGGGGAGAGATACCACGGTAAATTATTATAAGGTAACCTATTTACCATGGTATCCCTCCCCTGCGGCGGCTGCTCTAGATCTCCGGCTGCTCATGATCTCCGTGAACGCACCCGCTGTCTCCAAACCTTGCAGAGCAGCACATTGAAGCGCTTGAAAACACAGCACAACATTCCCTAATAACACTTGCAATGCATTATGACTTCAAAGGTATGACTTTAAGTCTATGACATTATTATTTATTGATTTTATTTTGTTTTATTTCTTTGATCACCAACTGCCACGACAACACACTCGTTTTTTTATGCAGTACTCCTGACGAACTTCACCCATAGCCCGCATCGTACCGGCTCTTAAGGTAGCTTGTGTTGGAGCAGCAGGACAAGCTCGCCATCCCACCCGCTGCTTTCCTGCATTATTGCTCACGAAAACACAACGCACCCAGGGGAGAGATACCATGGTAAATAGGTAACCTATTTACCATGGTATCCCTCCCCTGCGGCGGCTGCTTGATCTCCGGCTGCTCATGGTATCCCTCCCCTGCGGCGGCTGCTTGATCTCCGGCATTTTTTTTTTATGCAGTACTCCTGACGAACTTCACCCATTGCCCGCATCGTACCGGCTCTTAAGGTAGCTTGTGTTGGAGCAGCAGGACAAGCTCGCCATCCCGCCCGCTGCTTTCCTGCATTATTGCTCACCAAAACACAACGCACCCAGGGGAGAGATACCATGGTAAATAGGTAACCTATTTACCATGGTATAGGTAACCTATTTACCATGGTATCCCTCCCCTGCGGCGGCTGCTCTTGATCTCCGGCTGCTCATGATCTCCGTGAACGCACCCGCTATCTCCAAACCTTGCAGAGCAGCACATTGAAGCGCTTGAAAACACAGCACAACATTCGCTAATAACACTTGCAATGCATTATGACTTCACAGGTATGACTTTAAGTCTATGACATTATTATTTATTGATTTTATTTTGTTTTATTTCTTTGATCACCAACTGCCACGACAACACACTCGTTTTTTTTTTATGCAGTACTCCTGACGAACTTCACCCATTGCCCGCATCGTACCGGCTCTTAAGGTAGCTTGTGTTGGAGCAGCAGGACAAGCTCGCCATCCCGCCCGCTGCTTTCCTGCATTATTGCTCACGAAAACACAACGCACCCAGGGGAGAGATACCATGGTAAATAGGTAACCTATTTACCATGGTATCCCTCCCCTGCGGCGGCTGCTCTTGATCTCCGGCTGCTCATGATCTCCGTGAACGCACCCGCTGTCTCCAAACCTTGCAGAGCAGCACATTGAAGCGCTTGAAAACACAGCACAACATTCCCTAATAACACTTGCAATGCATTATGACTTCAAAGGTATGACTTTAAGTCTATGACATTATTATTTATTGATTTTATTTTGTTTTATTTCTTTGATCACCAACTGCCACGACAACACACTCATTTTTTTATGCAGTACTCCTGACGAACTTCACCCATTGCCCGCATCGTACCGGCTCTTAAGGTAGCTTGTGTTGGAGCAGCAGGACAAGCTCGCCATACCGCCCGCTGCTTTCCTGCATTATTGCTCACGAAAACACAACGCACCCAGGGGAGAGATACCATGGTAAATAGGTTACCTATTTACCATGGTATCCCTCCCCTGCGGCGGCTGCTCTTGATCTCCGGCTGCTCATGATCTCCGTGAACGCACCCGCTGTCTCCAAACCTTGCAGAGCAGCACATTGAAGCGCTTGAAAACACAGCACAACATTCCCTAATAACACTTGCAATGCATTATGACTTCAAAGGTATGACTTTAAGTCTATGACATTATTATTTATTGATTTTATTTTGTTTTATTTCTTTGATCACCAACTGCCACGACAACACACTCGTTTTTTTATGCAGTACTCCTGACGAACTTCACCCATTGCCCGCATCGTACCGGCTCTTAAGGTAGCTTGTGTTGGAGCAGCAGGACAAGCTCGCCATCCCGCCCGCTGCTTTCCTGCATTATTGCTCACCAAAACACAACGCACCCAGGGGAGAGATACCATGGTAAATAGGTAACCTATTTACCATGGTATAGGTAACCTATTTACCATGGTATCCCTCCCCTGCGGCGGCTGCTCTTGATCTCCGGCTGCTCATGATCTCCGTGAACGCACCCGCTGTCTCCAAACCTTGCAGAGCAGCACATTGAAGCGCTTGAAAACACAGCACAACATTCCCTAATAACACTTGCAATGCATTATGACTTCAAAGGTATGACTTTAAGTCTATGACATTATTATTTATTGATTTTATTTTGTTTTATTTCTTTGATCACCAACTGCCACGACAACACACTCGTTTTTTTTTTATGCAGTACTCCTGACGAACTTCACCCATTGCCCGCATCGTACCGGCTCTTAAGGTAGCTTGTGTTGGAGCAGCAGGACAAGCTCGCCATCCCGCCCGCTGCTTTCCTGCATTATTGCTCACGAAAACACAACGCACCCAGGGGAGAGATACCTATTTACCATGGTATCCCTCCCCTGCGGCGGCTGCTCTTGATCTCCGGCTGCTCATGATCTCCGTGAACGCACCCGCTGTCTCCAAACCTTGCAGAGCAGCACATTGAAGCGCTTGAAAACACAGCACAACATTCCCTAATAACACTTGCAATGCATTATGACTTCAAAGGTATGACTTTAAGTCTATGACATTATTATTTATTGATTTTATTTTGTTTTATTTCTTTGATCACCAACTGCCACGACAACACACTCGTTTTTTTATGCAGTACTCCTGACGAACTTCACCCATTGCCCGCATCGTACCGGCTCTTAAGGTTTAACCATGGTAAATAGGTAACCTATTTACCATGGTATCCCTCCCCTGCGGCGGCTGCTCTTGATCTCCGGCTGCTCATGATCTCCGTGAACGCACCCGCTGTCTCCAAACCTTGCAGAGCAGCACATTGAAGCTCTTGAAAACACAGCACAACATTCCCTAATAACACTTGCAATGCATTATGACTTCAAAGGTATGACTTTAAGTCTATGACATTATTATTTATTGATTTTATTTTGTTTTATTTCTTTGATCACCAACTGCCACGACAACACACTCGTTTTTTTATGCAGTACTCCTGACGAACTTCACCCATTGCCCGCATCGTACCGGCTCTTAAGGTTTAACCATGGTAAATAGGTAACCTATTTACCATGGTATCCCTCCCCTGCGGCGGCTGCTCTTGATCTCCGGCTGCTCTTGATCTCCGTGAACGCACCCGCTGTCTCCAAACCTTGCAGAGCAGCACATTGAAGCGCTTGAAAACACAGCACAACATTCCCTAATAACACTTGCAATGCATTATGACTTCAAAGGTATGACTTTAAGTCTATGACATTATTATTTATTGATTTTATTTTGTTTTATTTCTTTGATCACCAACTGCCACGACAACACACTCGTTTTTTTTATGCAGTACTCCTGACGAACTTCACCCATTGCCCGCATCGTACCGGCTCTTAAGGTAGCTTGTGTTGGAGCAGCAGGACAAGCTCGCCATCCCGCCCGCTGCTTTCCTGCATTATTGCTCACGAAAACACAACGCACCCAGGGGAGAGATACCATGGTAAATAGGTAACCTATTTACCATGGTATCCCTCCCCTGCGGCGGCTGCTCTTGATCTCCGGCTGCTCATGATCTCCGTGAACGCACCCGCTGTCTCCAAACCTTGCAGAGCAGCACATTGAAGCGCTTGAAAACACAGCACAACATTCCCTAATAACACTTGCAATGCATTATGACTTCAAAGGTATGACTTTAAGTCTATGACATTATTATTTATTGATTTTATTTTGTTTTATTTCTTTGATCACCAACTGCCACGACAACACACTCGTTTTTTTTTTATGCAGTACTCCTGACGAACTTCACCCATAGCCCGCATCGTACCGGCTCTTAAGGTAGCTTGTGTTGGAGCAGCAGGACAAGCTCGCCATCCCGCCCGCTGCTTTCCTGCATTATTGCTCACGAAAACACAACGCACCCAGGGGAGAGATACCATGGTAAATAGGTAACCTATTTACCATGGTATCCCTCCCCTGCGGCGGCTGCTCTTGATCTCCGGCTGCTCATGATCTCCGTGAACGCACCCGCTGTCTCCAAACCTTGCAGAGCAGCACATTGAAGCGCTTGAAAACACAGCACAACATTCCCTAATAACACTTGCAATGCATTATGACTTCAAAGGTATGACTTTAAGTCTATGACATTATTATTTATTGATTTTATTTTGTTTTATTTCTTTGATCACCACTGCCACGACAACACACTCGTTTTTTTATGCAGTACTCCTGACGAACTTCACCCATTGCCCGCATCGTACCGGCTCTTAAGGTAGCTTGTGTTGGAGCAGCAGGACAAGCTCGCCATCCCGCCCGCTGCTTTCCTGCATTATTGCTCACGAAAACACAACGCACCCAGGGGAGAGATACCATGGTAAATAGGTAACCTATTTACCATGGTATCCCTCCCCTGCGGCGGCTGCTCTTGATCTCCGGCTGCTCATGATCTCCGTGAACGCACCCGCTGTCTCCAAACCTTGCAGAGCAGCACATTGAAGCGCTTGAAAACACAGCACAACATTCCCTAATAACACTTGCAATGCATTATGACTTCGAAGGTATGACTTTAAGTCTATGACATTATTATTTATTGATTTTATTTTGTTTTATTTCTTTGATCACCAACTGCCACGACAACACACTCGTTTTTTTATGCAGTACTCCTGACGAACTTCACCCATTGCCCGCATCGTACCGGCTCTTAAGGTAGCTTGTGTTGGAGCAGCAGGACAAGCTCGCCATCCCGCCCGCTGCTTTCCTGCATTATTGCTCACGAAAACACAACGCACCCAGGGGAGAGATACCATGGTAAATAGGTAACCTATCAATAGGTAACCTATTTACCATGGTATTCCTCCCCTGCGGCGGCTGCTCTTGATCTCCGGCTGCTCATGATCTCCGTGAACGCACCCGCTGTCTCCAAACCTTGCAGAGCAGCACATTGAAGCGCTTGAAAACACAGCACAACATTCCCTAATAACACTTGCAATGCATTATGACTTCAAAGGTATGACTTTAAGTCTATGACATTATTATTTATTGATTTTATTTTGTTTTATTTCTTTGATCACCAACTGCCACGACAACACACTCGTTTTTTTTATGCAGTACTCCTGACGAACTTCACCCATTGCCCGCATCGTACCGGCTCTTAAGGTAGCTTGTGTTGGAGCAGCAGGACAAGCTCGCCATCCCGCCCGCTGCTTTCCTGCATTATTGCTCACGAAAACACAACGCACCCAGGGGAGAGATACCATGGTAAATAGGTAACCTATTTACCATGGTATCCCTCCCCTGCGGCGGCTGCTCTTGATCTCCGGCTGCTCATGATCTCCGTGAACGCACCCGCTGTCTCCAAACCTTGCAGAGCAGCACATTGAAGCGCTTGAAAACACAGCACAACATTCCCTAATAACACTTGCAATGCATTATGACTTCAAAGGTATGACTTTAAGTCTATGACATTATTATTTATTGATTTTATTTTGTTTTATTTCTTTGATCACCAACTGCCACGACAACACACTCGTTTTTTTTTTATGCAGTACTCCTGACGAACTTCACCCATAGCCCGCATCGTACCGGCTCTTAAGGTAGCTTGTGTTGGAGCAGCAGGACAAGCTCGCCATCCCGCCCGCTGCTTTCCTGCATTATTGCTCACGAAAACACAACGCACCCAGGGGAGAGATACCATGGTAAATAGGTAACCTATTTACCATGGTATCCCTCCCCTGCGGCGGCTGCTCTTGATCTCCGGCTGCTCATGATCTCCGTGAACGCACCCGCTGTCTCCAAACCTTGCAGAGCAGCACATTGAAGCGCTTGAAAACACAGCACAACATTCCCTAATAACACTTGCAATGCATTATGACTTCAAAGGTATGACTTTAAGTCTATGACATTATTATTTATTGATTTTATTTTGTTTTATTTCTTTGATCACCAACTGCCACGACAACACACTCGTTTTTTTTACGCAGTACTCCTGACGAACTTCACCCATTGCCCGCATCGTACCGGCTCTTAAGGTAGCTTGTGTTGGAGCAGCAGGACAAGCTCGCCATCCCGCCCGCTGCTTTCCTGCATTATTGCTCACGAAAACACAACGCACCCAGGGGAGAGATACCATGGTAAATAGGTAACCTATTTACCATGGTATCCCTCCCCTGCGGCGGCTGCTCTTGATCTCCGGCTGCTCATGATCTCCGTGAACGCACCCGCTGTCTCCAAACCTTGCAGAGCAGCACATTGAAGCACTTGAAAACACAGCACAACATTCCCTAATAACACTTGCAATGCATTATGACTTCAAAGGTATGACTTTAAGTCTATGACATTATTATTTATTGATTTTATTTTGTTTTATTTCTTTGATCACCAACTGCCACGACAACACACTCGTTTTTTTTATGCAGTACTCCTGACGAACTTCACCCATTGCCCGCATCGTACCGGCTCTTAAGGTAGCTTGTGTTGGAGCAGCAGGACAAGCTCGCCATCCCGCCCGCTGCTTTCCTGCATTATTGCTCACGAAAACACAACGCACCCAGGGGAGAGATACCATGGTAAATAGGTAACCTATTTACCATGGTATCCCTCCCCTGCGGCGGCTGCTCTTGATCTCCGGCTGCTCATGATCTCCGTGAACGCACCCGCTGTCTCCAAACCTTGCAGAGCAGCACATTGAAGCGCTTGAAAACACAGCACAACATTCCCTAATAACACTTGCAATGCATTATGACTTCAAAGGTATGACTTTAAGTCTATGACATTATTATTTATTGATTTTATTTTGTTTTATTTCTTTGATCACCAACTGCCACGACAACACACTCGTTTTTTTTCTGCAGTACTCCTGACGAACTTCACCCATTGCCCGCATCGTACCGGCTCTTAAGGTAGCTTGTGTTGGAGCAGCAGG
>NC_081194.1:59834478-59849478 GCF_902713425.1 Acipenser ruthenus | reverse complement strand
TGTTGTTAAAAGCATATTGCTAGGGGATCCTGGTCAGGGAGCATCAGCAACAAACCCATCTTCCTTTTTCTTGATAAGTCCTAACTGACCTTTAATATCTACAAATTGGACAAAACCTGAACTTTTGAATCCATTTAATTAATAGCATGCATTCCTACCACACCAAGCTGGGATGTGTGTAGATACTAATAATCAAAATAAAGACACATTTTACATTTTCACCGTTATCAGATAAATAACTTGAGGGCATTGAATATTAAATTGTGATGTCACAGCAGGACAGCAGCTGGTAGTGTGCAGTTTATCAGCCAATTGCCTAAGATAAACATATTAAAAACAACAAAGCGTGCATTTCGGACAAAAAGGAAAAGCAAGAAGTAATTTTCAGCTCATACTTTTGTGAAACTGCCCTGTCCTGTACACGTCTAACAGACATTGATAAAGGGCTGATAATAGGCGCTCAGTTGGCCTACTTAAAAACTATGTGAACGATTTAATTTTTTTTTAAAGAACAGGTCAAATGAGTTATGGGTCTATACCAGACTTTCAGAAATGCAGCCACCTGGGTGATGTTGTGCAGCCACAGAACTGCAAAATAATCTTAAACAATCTGTTAACGTTTAAACGGGTATGAAATCAGGTTTGCATTGCCTTGTGAAAAATGTGATCTATCAGGGCACAGTTTGTGAGACTTTCTGCAGGCACTGCAGGATAACACCTTGCTAATAGCAGGAAAGACCCGTCAGCTCTATGAACAGAGAACCACAAAGAGCTCAAAGCCATCACTTTTGGCATCTGGTCTTTCCCTCATTAACACATCAAAGATGCACTGTCCTTTTCATGAGTGTACTCACTGGGAGAATCACTCACACAGGCTGACTGTTTTAAGCTTTGTAACAGTAGAATAAGCATGTTAAAATACTAGAACATTTTTAAATGATATTCAGCAAATCAAAGCAACAGTCTCTTCAATCACCAATTAAAAATATGTTATTCTTCAATAGTAGAGCACGCATGTTCATTCTGCTGCTTCGGAATCCAAACCTTTTTGGCATCACCCAAGGTAGTTTTAGCTACAGGCACACAAGCTTTCTCACTCCTTGTCCTCTGTGAGCTGAGCAGTCATCCACCTGCTACCTACAGCAGCACAGGATATTGAAAGTTCTGTTTTACCTCAGGAACGCAAAACCCCCCCCCCAAAAAAATCAGAACTAAGGCGAACAAAGAATGTCTCAACCGCACTATAGGAAGACCGCTGTATACTATTGTCTTGATGTGTGTGGATATGAGCTATAATTTATTACTATATACATTTTTGAATTAATGACAAGTAGTATTCCTTGTATTGCTTTCTCATTAATTGATGTATGAAAGAACAGTTCAAGCCACCCCTCTTCAGAGCTTCCTTAGACTGACCATAAGACAAACTTTGCCAAGCTGATGCCTCTATGTAACCATTTGAAAGTGTCCCAGACATCACAATGAAGACTGCATGGGACTTCCTAAAAAAGGCTCTTTCAACCCACAAGGTGGTTTACACCTGGTCCTTCAGGCAGACACAACCCATACACTAAATATAGATACCACAGGACGTGTGTAATAATAATAATAATAATAATAATAATAATAATAATAATAATAATAATAATAATATGTAAACCCCTGGGTGTTAGACTTTATTTTACGCATTATTATAAATAACTCCGGTAGCATGTTGGAAGCATTTCAATAAATAAAAATAAATAAATAAATAAATAAATAAATAAATAAATAAAACATTAGAGAGGTCCTTAATGTGTTTACAATAGCAACACACTATTGTATTCATCACTTCGTATTTCTCGAGACGACTGTGTATAATACACCAGAAATGTAAAATCGCTTATGTAATTGCAAAGTAACGGTTGTACCATTAAACACCACTGCTAAATGCGCATTATATATATATTAATGTGCTTTAAAATAATTGGTTGTAACTGGAGTGTACACATGAGCTATTTTGTTTTGTTTTTAACTTTGATCCGCTCTGGGACGCCATGGCGTGAAGGGCGCTATATTAAAATACACATATATTGTATTGTATCAACTCAATTTACAGATTAAGTAAAATTGGTACAAAAGGTGAATATTATAGTGTACAACTGGTTAGTGACTAAACTAGACAAACCCATGTTTAAGACTATGATCTGCGAATATACTAAGACCAGACAGCATGATCATCTAACTGCAGTGTAACGTATGACAATTTTATTTATTTATTTTTTTTTTTTAAAGGGTCTTTGTGGGTGGGGATAATCTAAATGTAATATAAGCATGCTTTCTATTAAAACAATCTGATTGTTTGTGACTGCATTCCGACGACGTCTAAGTAACAACCACAGCAACAAATGCAACGTTTAGAGGAAACAATTTCATGCCAGTTATTTGGCAAAAATCTATATTTGTAATCTTTTTATTGGGCTTCTTCTGTAAAATAATATGGTAACTGTGTGTTGTGCTCTTTTGCATACTATTGCAGACGTTATCAACAGACTTCATGTTTTGAAAAGTATATTAATAAAATTAAATCGCGTCTGCAAAAGTTGTAGCGTTGTATATACTTGTAACGGTTATTATATGCAACCGGCTTGCATGCTTATCTGAGTAAGCTTAAAATGCACCACATGTTCCATGGAGTTTGATAAACACTGTGATCAATTAGATTGGAATATCAAGCTGTGTGATTTGTTTTTATGTAATTCCCTACCTGTTAAAGATGTTCCTTATCCTCTGGAGCACCGTAGGTGAAGCGGTAATGCTTTCAGCAGGAATGTTTTCAATAGTAGCAACAACATGACTCTGCTGCTCGGGGATCATTGCGGGGATAAAAAGATAATCAGAAAGCAGGGTGCATTCTACACTTTCCAGAGAGAGAGAGAGAGAGAGAGAGAGAGAGAGAGAGAGAGAGAGAGAGAGAGAGAGAGAGAGAGAGAGAGAGAGAGAGAGAGAGAGAGAGAGAGAGATGATCGCAAAATTCTGTTGTTCCGAGGTAAAGTGCAGGCAACTGTAAGCTTAATGTTCCATGGTTTAAGTGTAAGCCGTTGTATATCCAGTTAAAATGTGAGATTTGAGTCCTGCAATATTCGCTCAAGCTGTTAGACGATGCACCTGGGTCCTTGTGTTGGTTTCACAGAAGTCCCCCAGACCTAGCACTACTTCCGAATGCCTGCCTCAGACTGCCGTGGTTGCTGGAAGGCTTTCCCTTTTTCATATACAGACAATAAATGGTAGATATTTCCATCAGGGGGAGCCGTTACCTACTTTACCGCTGTTTGCACTTTGTCCTGGGAAATGTAGTATCGTTATTTTTTCATTCAAACGAAAAATCTGGCAAGTGGTGTTTACACTGAGAGATAAAACATGCTTAAAAAGTAAGTAAAAATATGTTTATAAGTAGTTAAAAATTTCAAAATATAAGGAACATTAACTTTAAAATCGCTTCTAACTGGTTCAAACTTTTAGCAACGAAACCGCTGAAAAAAAAAGCTGTGGTAACTTTATTTTATTATTACTGTATTTTTTAGTTTACAGATGCCTTCTAAAAAATATAGCTAAGCCAATGATGTGAGCAGAATGCTGTATTGAGAGTAACTGACTCTACACCCGAGTCTAAAAACAACCCAGTTTTACAATACAGGTTGAAATGTTACAATAATAATACGGTAATAAAAAAAAGATTTCAAAAGAAAATGTTGCTCTAACATGAAGGGTGGTTGTTAATTATATATTTATTTTTCCAATTTACAAAAACACAAATTCTCCAAATTTCTTAAGCTTAACAGCTCTTCCAGAGGCACTGGTGGTATTTTATATGCCTATTATTTTTATTTTTATTTCATTGTTATGTTTTGGGGTTTTTTTTGCCCCGCATTTATATAGCACAATATTGATAAAACTCAACTGCTTCTTGTCGAACCTGCTCAGATTTAGACCAAACCATAAGCCACATTCCATCAGAGTCCTGTTTCAGCTAGCCGGTGTTATGCCAAAGGAAGAATAGTGTCTCATTTGTAGTCAGAACACATGCACAGTCATGCGAATTCGTTTGCGCAGTCATGAATTCATCTGCGCATGCCTAGAATATTTTTTCCTCCATCTTTGTCACATTTCATTTTGAATCAGTACATGAAAATGAAAGAACTGGTTTTAGAAAACATTTACATTTTTGAGGATAAATACCTGAATAATTGTTGCAAAAATCAACAAAGAAGTTTAAGATATGACCACAAGTTCTCTTTGGATGGCAGCAAAGTAGGGCAGCAGTGTGGAGTAGTGGTTAGGGCTCTGGACTCTTGACCGGAGGGTTGTGGGTTCATTCCCCAGTAGGGGACACTGCTGTTGTACCCTTGAGCAAGGTACTTTACCTAGATTGCTCCAGTAAAAACCCAACTGTATAAATGGGTAATTGTATGTAAAAATAATGTGATATCTGTATAATGTGAAATAATGTATAATGTGACATATTGTAAGTCGCCCTGGATAAGGGCGTGTGCTAAGAAATAAATAATACAGTATTGAAAACTTTCTTACAGATCCCACCAGATTAGTCTTCAATTTTTCTTTACCCACTAGATTAGTCTGCAGATTATTCTTTTAACAGTTTGACATCTTAATGAAAAGTTATTCTTGTCATGTTTCATAAATAGAGAGTTGGTAATACTTATTAGAATAGTCATTCCGTATATGATCTGCTCATAAACGTACTGGTGGTAGTGTTATTTTCAGGCATGCGGATAATAAGTGGTGTGCAGCGCACTGCGCATGCCTAAACAACTTCTGAACAGCTTTGCGGTGGACTTCTCATTTTGTTTTGTTTGTCAGGAATTGTTTTGTCTTTTTAGAGAAATTGATTGTCTGTTTCCAGTTTAAGTTTGCAAAAAAAAAAAAAAGTATAATTAATGGTTTGCAAAAAAAGAATGTATAATTAATGGTGAATTTCCCTCTGTTTAACAACAGGAAAACACATTACATCGCAATTGTGCACCTGTATCAAAATCTCACAGCGTACCACTTTCTAACCAGTGGCGTGCCGTCAGGACCTTCAAGGTATTCTCTACTGACCAGACCAAGTAAACCGTCACTCAAATGACATTACGTTGCCTCACTTGCGTACAGTGTGCTTGCTTATACTATGAAATATACTACTCTAATTATTATTTGTTCATTTGTCTGATGCCTTTATCCAAGATGACTTATAGGTTTACTAGAGGTTTTTTAAGAGTCTAGGCGTTTCCTGAAGGGGGTGTGATCAGCCAATAAGAGATCTGCATTTCCCCCGCATGTCTAAAACAACGCCCAGGCGCTAGAAAAAACACAGTTCAGGATATTCTCCGTTTCAGTTGAAGGGTTTGAATGAGTTTAACCAATAGGCGAGTCGAAGAATGTCCTTTTTTTAGACAGATGACCAATCAGAAATGAGCAGAGGTGGGCCATTAATCTCCCAGGGTATTCTCTGCTTCACTTGAAGGGCCTGCTTTAGCAACTAATGGGAAAGTCAAAGCTCTGATAGCTGACCAATCATTAGTGAGCAACCCCAAAACATGAATATTCCTTGGTTAGCACTGCAGTTAGGAGGATAGCTGGGTTTTGCACGGTATTGCTTATAAAATATACATTGATTAATACAAATACCTTTACAACATCTAATTATTTCGAATTTTATTTTACACTAAAATAAAAAAATATGTGAGAAAATGGAGACATCATAGTCGATTTGGTTACGAATCCTTTTTCAAGGAGAACTTTCTCTGAAAAATTGAAGATTATTAAAAAAAGGGAGATGTACACCACAGATCCCCGAACTGACACGGGAAGGGAAAGGATATATTCGGCACTTTCACAATTCAAATTATGAAAGGTATCTGTGGCTTACAGGTAGCTGCCACTTAAAAAAAGGAGGGGGGTCGGCGGCGGTCGGGCTGGGCTGGGCTGGGCTGGGCTGGGCTGGACCACCTGGAAGTTGGTTACTTATTCCCGGTTCCTTATTTGCGATGTACTAGTTGACAAAGCAGCGCGTCCTTTTTCTATGTGTTTTAAATCACTTACACATCTTGCTCAATTAATATATTGCCACTATTTAAAAAATAATCGCTCCTTCTTTAAAAAAAAAAAAGAAAAGAATATTAATAACAAATCTGTATCAGCAGCATAGCGGTTCACTGTATTACCCGCTTGTTTCGCCCTATTTACCCCCCTTAGACGGCTTGCTCACTAAATTTCGGGCTATCCCTAGATAGGTTATAACACCTTCTTTGCATTAGGACAGTATTTTGACTTTTGAGATTATCTTCAAACCGTTAGTACCTTTTAAACCTTACAGTGGTGTATTCATATATATATATATATATATATATATATATATATATATATATATATATATATATATATATATATATATATATATATATATATTAGCTCAAAGAGCCAGCTGCCCAACGTTTCGATATGTTGTACATATCTTTCTCAACGGAGCCTGTGTTTGAATCAAAACATTGAAGGTATTTATAGGTTTCTGACGGCATGACAACTACTTGTTATTGTTTACATTCAAATCCATGATTTATTCTTACATGATGTAATGGTGTTCTATATATTGTGACATCATTTTTACTTCTATCTTTGAATCTGTATTAATTCTAATTAACACTACTTTATATAAACTTATATTTTTATTATATCATGCAATGCTGGCTCTGAGGATCAGTCTAGATTTTGCCGCCCCAGCGCATCAGCATGCACAACTTTTGAATGAATTTTGTTTATTTATTTAAATGTTATATATTTATTGAAGTTAATTAGTTCATTCTTTTCTGTTGAGTCCCGCTGGCATAATCGTGTTCAGTCTATTTATCCATTTACTTTCAATATATATATATGAATACACCACTGTAAGGTTTAAAAGGTACTAACGGTTTGAAGATAATCTCAAAAGTCAAAATACTGTCCTAATGCAAAGAGGGTGTTATAACCTATCTAGGGATAGCCCGAAATTTAGTGAGCAAGCCGTCTAAGGGGGTACACCGAGCATCCAAAGACGTGCCCCCATGCCTTCTGTATAGGTTATAATGGGCTACACTTTGGGGTGCAGCTGCTCGTGGGGTACGGCTTACTCACTAAAATCTTTAGTGTTTTTACAAAGAGGGGGTTATACCCTATCTAGGCATACCTCGATATTTAGTGAACAAGCCGTCTAAGGGGGGTAAATGGGGCGAAACAAGCGGGTAGTATAGGGTACCGCTATGCTGCCGTTACAGATTTGTTATTAATATTTTTTTTTTTTTTTTTTTTTTTTTAAAGGAGCGATTATTTGTTAAATAGTAGCAATATATTAATTGAGGAAGATGTGTAAGTGAGTTAAAACACACAGAAAAAGGACGCGCTGCTTTGTCAACTACATCGCAAATAAGGAACCGGGAATAAGTAACCAACTTCCAGGTGGTCTGGTCTGGTCTGGTCTGGGCTGGGCTGGGCTGGGCTGGGCTGGGCGGAGGGGTACTGTGGGTTGCGACGACTCTGCTACCCTAGTCCTTTTTGTCACGGCACGCCACTGTTTCTAACATTACATGGGTCAAGTTTTGGTACCACTTTATAACACTACACCGGTAATGTCTGTTTCACTGTCTTCTGTGTGATTGTCGCAGGTAGCAATAGTAAAAGTGATGTATCGAATGTGCTGTGACATACGGGGTGGGGTTATGCTCATATTCAATAGCTGCGTGACGTTGACGATACATCACACTAAAAGTAGTTATTTAAAATTACTCCAGTGTACATATATATATATATATATATATATATATATATATATATATATATATATATATATATATATATATATATATATATATATATATAATACATGGATACCCTTGTGATGCTAACATTAAAGAAGACGAGCTTCAGCAGTACAGTTGGGGTTTTTTAAACGTAGTGTTTCAGTGCTGTACAGACATGTCGTTATCCGTTTGTGCTTCAGCTTTATTTGGATGTCTGCCTTTACCTTGTTTTAATTTCCCGTTCCTCTCCAGTTTCTCAGAGATACAAATGTACCAGTTTTACATCATTTTTTTTTTTTTTTTTTTTTTTTAACATTCTGATTTTGTTGATCATTAATGAATATTTCTGTACTGTGGGTGTTGTCGAGTAATTGAAAACGAGACATTTTGTGTTTGAATTAAAAGTAATGGTTTCGAGAGTTGAATGGGTCAAAGTTCAAGTACATTTTCCTCTAGAGGAATTATCACTTTTTGACTTCACTACTGTGGTATTATGCCTTTTTTTCGAATGGCTCAGGATGCAAATATAGCCTTCATCCATGTATTATAACAAGCTAGCTGATGTATAAGAACCTGTTGCTGGGTATCTCAACATGAATATATCTTTGCTCCAGGTTTATTGTACTAAATATGTTTTAAATAAAACTATATTGCATCCTCAGCACATGATTACACACACTGAAAGGTAAATGTAGACAGTCTTCTGCTAAGTTAAATAAGTAAATACACTCATTAGCAGTACAATGTTCTTTGATATCCAAAAACAAAGAATGCAACACATTTGAAATATCAAATCAATATGATGGCTATACAATCTATTGCACATTGTTAGTTTAGTCGTAATCTTCAATGAGAGACAATTGTGCTGGTGACACTTTTTGGCAGGGAAACCATGTTTTGCACTAATACTGCCAAATACTGCCAGGTGACACTATTTGGCATAACACCTGGACTGAAAAAAGGAAGGAGTATTCAGTGCACCCACAGAATCAACCTCTGAATTCAGTGCAGCCACAGCATCACACCCAGCCAGACTCAACCTCGGGTTCCCAGTCCTCAACTTGAATCTTTAGTCTTCCTGACCCTTGTAATAATCAGAGGATATATTTATTTCAATGCCATCCATTACTTTTTACCATTAGACAAACATTTGGCATATTAATGATGTCTGACCTACAGTGTCTTTAATATTAGGGGCTGGCTTGTAATTACTGATAGCAAAGGATTTTCAGTAGAAAACAGAATAGACATGATAAATATAAGAATCTGAAAATATACAATTTTCACAAAGTGCCTGTTCTTTTGTGGCTTTTCTGAGTCATCAAGTTACCAAGTCGTCTGCCTGGAGAAGCGTGAAACTAAATGTAATAATACATGTCTTCTTCAGACAGTGACCAGGGGCTCAGTCACACCGGGGCAGAGGAAGGGTAGGTCAAAGGGCTTGAAGAGTCTGGGAAATAGGAAGACTGGCATCCTTCAGAAAAGAGCACAGAAAGGAAAAGTCTAAAGCATTCAGTGTGACTCTTACTGTGACAGCTCAGGCCTTTGTGAGGCCTGTAGAGTGTTGTCCCTTTAGAACTCCTTGACGATTGGAAATGTGTTGAATGTAATCCTGTGCTAATTAGATGAGGAATAATCTTTTGAGTTTCAATGCAGTTCAAAATATAACTTTGTTTTTTTATATTACAACTGTCCTTCAAATGCATTCCAACATTCAAATATCTGATGCAAAATATTTTTGTGTGTTTTTGATTTTTTCTTACTTTTACACCTACAAACCAGTGATAATTGTCGCTGATATTAGTCCAATACTACCCTCAGAAGTTAAGTATAACTTATATTGCAATGCATTTATTGCATGGAATTTACATCACTCAACAGCGCAATACTCATCATAGTAATGGGTCACGATGTCCACAATACTTTAGGTAACAGATGCATTTACATCAGATTCATCTATGACAGGCAAGCATCACTCATTTTATATAAATGCTGGCTTTACCTGCCAGAGTCAGTATTCTTGCACATTTATTGTGGCAACTGCTTATTATTCTCTTTTTTAAATTTAATTCATCAGTGAATTCATGTGTATATATACTGCATATATGGTCAGTCTGTAAAATATAAGCAACGAGGCAAGAAGGAATATGTGTTCTTTCTAGTCTCATTGATTGTTTATTTATTTGTTTATTATAGATTGCATTTTTGCAAAGTAGCTTCTCAGTCTGATACTCTACTACAGCGGCTTGTCACCCAGACAGATTCTATTCCATCAAATCTTATTGCTTAGCAACCAGTTTCCTGAAAAGTCACGTTATAGAGGCAGAACCATAAGGAGCACTTCTATTTCCAATCAATCAGCTAAACAGTTTAACTGGGTATTATTATTGTGTTCTCTTTACATCAGTGTGTGGAATAATTTAAATGTGCAGTTGGATTGTGTTTCAGAGTCCATTTGTCATTGCATAAGCCATTTGTATTTTTCATACAGAACAGTAACCGAGCTAGATTGTGAAGACCAGTTAAAACAGAAACTCCTGTAATCTCAGTCCTACGCTAGGGTAGAATGTCATTTTGAATTGTATTAGAACATGATCCATAACTTGGCACACTCATCCATAACTTCAAACACTCAATCATAAATTCTGTCAAGTAGCAAATATTTTGGCAAATGCCTTCTTTAGCATAAGAGCAAGTAGCTTCATGTTTTAATAGATCTATTTGAATAGATTTGTATACATTCCCTTTTTCATTATGATTGAATGATTCTGTTGTTTGGGGTTCTGTGGCTCTCATGTTGAGTTATATAATACTGTGCAGGAAGTGATTAGATGCCAGGAAGATTTTCTTTTTTTGATTATTGTGATCTGTTCTTGAAAAATGTGTATATGGCACCAAAACATCTTCACAAGAAAAGGGGATGCTATTATTTATTCATGCATGGTGTTCGGCTGTAACATTCCAATGCATTGAAGTGCTTGTGAATAATGGGAGCTTTCTGCCATGCTTTTAACAGAGTTTACAATCTGATTGATTTAAGTTTCTTTAAAGGGCTTAGATGGGCAATTCCATAGGCTGGTTAGTGTGGAGTTTATATACCGCTGTTTTTCATCTCATACATAGGGTTCAGCTGTTCAGCTGTATCTGCACAAATGCACTACTGGCACAAGGTCAATTAAAATCCTCCCCCATCCGAAAATTGAATATGATAATTGTTAATTGTTTTCATTGTTTTACTTTGATATTGCATCCTATAGTATTTGGACCGACACATGTCCACAGAGTATATATATATATATATATATATATATATATATATATATATATATATATAAATAGTTGCAGACAAAAGTAAAGGCACCCTACACTTAATATAAGATAATTCAATATGACAAAGACCAAAATACACAATGTCTGGTAGTTTAACAAAAAAAAAAACACTTAAGCAATTTCAAATATTTGTTCATGACAAAAGTATTGGCACCTTTACATTAAAAGTCTGTACAAATGTAATAGAACTAATTTAAAATATATATTAATCGTTTGAAAACCATTACACAGTAACTAAACTGAATTATAAAGTCAATAGCCAGAAAAAGAGGTAATTATTAACAACATCTGTTGAAGAAGAATGCTTTGGCCAAAGGTGTTTGATTCACACTTGAGAATAGCACTTATTTCCTATACAACAAAGGAAATGGGTTGTACACACGTAGACCTCGCTGGAAACGACTTTTAAAGAAAATTCATAAAACAAACCATCTAAAATTTGCCAAGAAATATGAACAGGAATCTGAAGCATTCTTCAACAAAATTCTCTGGTCCAATGTGAATAAAATAGATATTTTTCCCAAAAATGTTTGGAGAAAAAAAGGGAAAACCTTCAATGCAGAAAATCTTGTACCTACAGTTAAACATTGAGGTGGATCTGTCCTTATATGGGGGGTGTTTTAGCAGTTAAGGGATGTGATTGAAGGTCAAATGAATGCAGCCATGTATGAAAACATTCTACTTGGTTAAATCTGAAATTCTTGAAGAAAATGAAGATAAAAGGAATGGCCTTAGCAATCACCAGATCTCAATCCAATAGAAATGCTTTGGATTGATCTGAAAAGAAGCTGTAGCCAAGCATTATGTATCTAATCTGTCTGAGCTGAAGGAAATATGCAAGACAGACGGGGCACCAACAGATGTAACATACTGGTTAAGAATGATCATAAACGTCTGAAAATCGTAATAAAAGCAAAAGGAGGAGACACAAAATACTAAAGCAGCCAACACTTTTGTTATAAACAAATACTTTAAATGAAATCAGTTTGTTTGTTTTTTGATAGATTATTTGTTAAATTACTAGAAATTGTGTATTTAGCATTTTTGTTTTATTAAAAAGTGGTTAAAGTTTACTAAATGCTTGTCCTTAATCTATTACCTTGAATTATGGTATAAGCATAGGGTGTCAATACCACACACACACACACACACATAAAGTATATAGTAGTATTATAAGCTAATGGCTCTGCTTAGGTTTCATAATACACTGGTTATTAATGGCATTACAATAGTATTTTTTCAGACTGATTTTTATTTCAATCATCAAATCTGAAATGACATACTGAAGGAACTATTATGGAAAATATAAGGTGAAGCTTTATTTTATGCCACTTTTGAAATTTTTATAACATATTCTGTTTATTAATCCACATTTTATTTCAGAATAAATCACACATAGCAAATTATTAAGATGATTTCAGTGAAGATTTCATCCATTCCCCGGGCCAAGTACAGTGTATGATTTATAAATGAAAAATCCATTTAAATAAATACAGTGCAGAAAATGACAGGTCCATTAGTTTATGCTACCTGTGGCAGGGCAGAAGCGAGGGTGTGGGAATGTAAGGTTGGCAGGGAGGAGTTAAATTTGTCCCTGACAGCAATCACAGGTGTGGCCATTCTCCAATAAGGTAATTGAGGGCTAATTGGGTAGTGACCACATGTATATAAGGAAGCAGAAATCCTTTGGTGAAGGGAGTAGGTGAGTTTAAACTGGGTGCTGGTTGTGTTATGGTCAGTGAAGACAAATGCCCAGCCTGACAACAGTATTGTTTTGTTTAAACCTTTTATTTTGGCCACTGTGCCTTGTTTATTTACTATTTGTTTAATAAAAATACGCAACAGCGCTTTAACTGCAGCTTCTTGCCTCTTTCATTCCAGACGTTATCCTTTTACACTACCTTTAAATGAATAGCCACTAGGAATTACCGGTAGTCAGTTCTTTAGAGTTTGAGCAGAAACAGATAATGAACAACACAGAATATTGGGCTAAACTAATCTCTTACTAAAATAGTAAGAGCATTCTGGTCACAAAAAAAACCCTCAGCCCAAGTGCTTCAGGCAACTTCAGATACAATGATACTTGTGAGAATTCACTGAAAAGAGAGCCAATGCATTATACTGCTTGAAAAGCTCTTTTCCACATGAATAGAAAAAAGTTAACATGCCACTAAGTCAATTCATGCCAACAAGGCAATTCATACAAAGTGCTATATCTTGTAGTTGATTGATATATTTAGGCTACCCTCAAACAAGTATTTTTGACCTGCCACCCTAGTTTATACATTTTATCTCTAAAAACATAGCATTTTATTTTTCCATGCAATACATTACCATACACCAACAGTCTCACTTATATAAATGGACAGAAAGAAACGACATTTTTTTCAAATAACAGATTTTTTTTTCAGCTGCATGGGAACTTCTTTATGAAACACGGTCCACTACTGTCTACTTGGTAATCACCAATTGTCATTACTATTCTGAACCTAATTCTACAATATACAGCATTCCTTTTTATTATTAAACATACTGGGTGGAATAACTGCCTTTAGTTTCAGTTGTAGTTTTACTTTTCATTGGTGGCAGATTAGGTTTGCATTGGGAATAAATTGCATTGGTGAGTATTTTGGCTAGAAAAAAATGGTCCAATGTAGCTATGCAACACAATAAATTCAACATATTGTAAATTGGCATGTGTGTGTACAAATAAGATTATTTAGCTCCCATACTGTCAGGTTATAAGGGTCACTGATGTATTTGCATTTGTATATTTGTAAGGTAGATACTTATTAAATTCCTCCTCTCTACCCTTCAGCATAGCGTATTCTTGACCCCTACTAACTTAATACAATTGGCCCGTAGTGGCTGGCTCAATCTAGCCAAGGTTAGTTGCGATTGAAAGTCATTTTGAATGTGTGGCTGTGCGTGCGTGAAATGAATTCTAGTGGTCTGGACAATTTTCAAGCGGGCTGGTTAAAACCATTGATCTCTGTTTATTCTTTACAATCATTTGAACTAAACAATAACAAGCAGGGAGCTTTCTTTGAAATCTTGTCTGTCTATGGCACAAAATTACAACATTTTAACATTTCAGTTTTGAATGCAATGAAAACAGCAATGTACAGCTTAAATTTACTATGCAAGTCAAATGAAAGCAAGATTTCTCCCTTTCCCTCTCAAAAAGAGTAGGGCTATGCAACGATTGTAATATGTAGCTGATGTTGGATAAATATATTAGTTTTCACTGTCAATATTTTTAGACAATTAAAAAAAAAATGGATGTTAACGTTTTATTCTAGTTTCCCTCAAAAGGACAAAAATGTATAAACCACCATATCGCTGTATCCAGGGGCATGTCTCTCACACAAAATGTAATATTTTATACCATGAAGACCTGTCATTTCCACACATTTGTCCTTTATTGGCAATATAGATCAACGAAATTAGATAACAGTTTAATCATGAGAAATGATTTGTGAGACAGGATCTGTAACATAATACTTTTCTTCTATTTTTACAGTTGTGATGTTTTTTTTATTCCTTCTGGGTGCCTCCTAGAAACTATCAACCATAAAACAGTGATGAATCAGAGATCCCTTGGGAAGGAAAATATCTGGAAAGAACCTTTTGAATGTTTTACCAAAGTTACCAAATACTTTCCCTCTGATTTTCTCTCCAATTACGCTCCGTTTACTGCAGCAATTCCCTACAACAGCTCAGGAGAACGGAACGTTTGTGGGCATCCTCTGATCCCATGACCAAGCCAACTGCTTCATTATTTTCCACTCGGACTGACAGCTTAAAGTTTATATCCCTTACTTGTCCCATAAAGTTGAGGGATTGCTGAACCTGA